>NC_092730.1:4540184-4685107 GCF_047496885.1 Scyliorhinus torazame | reverse complement strand
CCCACTCTCCCCCCCCACTCTCCCTCCCCCCCCCACTCTCCCCTCCCCCCCACTCTCCCTCACTCTCCCCCCACTCTCCCCCCCCACTCTCCCTCCCCCCCACTCTCCCTCCCCCCCACTCTCCTCACGCTCCCCCCACTCTCCCTCCCCCCCCACACTCTCTCCCTCCCCCCCCACTCTCCCTCCCCCCCCACTCTCCCTCCCCCCCCCCCACTCTCCCTCCCCCCCACTCTCCCCCCCCACTCTCCCTCCCCCCCCACTCTCCCTCCCCCCCACTCTCCCTCACTCTCCCCCCCCACTCTCCCTCCCCCCCCAATTCCCCTCCCCCCCACTCTCCCTCCCCCCCCACTCTCCCTCCCCTCCCCACTCTCCCTCCTCCCCCCACTCTCCCTCACTCTCCCTCACTCTCCCCCCCACTCTCCCTCCCCCCCCACACTCTCTCCCTCCCCCCCATCTCCCTCCCCCCCCACTCTCCCTCCCCCCCCCCACTCTCCCTCCCCCCACTCTCCCCCCACTCTCCCTCCCCCCCCCACTCTCCCTCCCCCCCCACTCTCCCTCACTCTCCCCCCCCACTCTCCCTCCCCCCCACTTTCCCTCCCCCCCCACTCTCCCTCCCCTCCCCACTCTCCCTCCTCCCCCACTCTCCCTCCCCCCCCACTCTCCCTCCCCCCCCCTCTCCCCCCCCACCACTCTCCCTCCCCCCACTCTCCCTCCCCCCCCACTCTCCCTACCCCCCCCACTCCCTCCCCCCCCACTCTCCCTCCCCCCCCACTCCCTCCCCCCCACTCTCCCTCCCCCCCCACTCTCCCTCCCCCCCACTCTCCCTCCCCCCCCACTCTCCTCCCCTCCACTCCCCCTCCCCCCCCCCACTCTCCCTCCCCCCCCCACTCTCCCTCCCCCCCACTCTCCCTCCCCCCCACTCTCCCTCCCCCCCACTCTCCCTCCCCCCCCACTCTCCCTCCCCCCACTCTCCCCTCCCCTCCACTCCCCCCCCCACTCTCCCTCCCCGCCCCCACTCTCCCTCCCCCCCCCACTCTCCCTCCCCCCCCCCACTCTCCCTCCCCCCCCACTCTCCTCCCCCCCCACTCTCCCTCCCCCCCCACTCTCCCTCCCCCCCCCACTCTCCCTCCCCCCCACTCTCCCTCCCCCCCCACTCTCCCTCCCCCCACTCTCCCTCCCCCCCCACTCTCCCTCCCCCCCACTCTCCCCCCCCCACTCTCCCTCCCCCCCCACTCTCCCTCACTCTCCCCCCCCACTCTCCCCCCCCCCCACTCTCCCTCCCCCCCACCTCCCTCCCCCCCACTCTCCCTCCCCCCCCCACTCTCCTCCCCCCCACTCTCCCTCCCCCCCACTCTCCCTCCCCCCCCCTCCCTCCCCCCCCTCCCTCCCCCCCCCACTCCCTCCCCCCCACACTCCCTCCCCCCCTCTCCCCCCCGCCCACTCTCCCTCCCCCCCCTCACTCTCCCTCCCCCCCCACTCCCTCCCCCCTCTCCCTCCAGCCGCCACTCTCCTCCCCCCCCATTCTCCCTCCCCCCCCCTCTCCCTCCCCCCCCACTCTCCTCCCCCCCACACTCTCCCTCCCCCCCACTCTCCCTCCCCCACTCTCCCTCCCCCCCCACTCTCCCTCCCCCCCCACTCTCCCTCCCCCCCACTCTCCCTCCCCCCCCCACTCTCCCTCCCCCCCCACTCTCCCTCCCACTCTCCCTCCCACACTCCCTCCCCCCCCACTCTCCCTCCCCCCCCACTCTCCCTCCCCCCCACTCTCCCTCCCCCCTCTCCCTCCCCCCCACTCTCCCTCCCCCCCCACTCTCCCTCCCCCCCCCACTCTCCCTCTCCCCCCCCCACTCTCCCTCCCCCCCCACTCTCCTCTCCCCCCCCCACTCTCCCTCTCCCCCCCACTCTCCCTCTCCCCCCCACTCTCCCTCCCCCCCCACTCTCCTCCCCCCCACTCTCCCTCCCCCCCCCCCCCCCACTCTCCTCCCCCCCCCACTCTCCCTCCCCCCCCCCTCTCCCTCCCCCCCCCCCACTCTCCCTCCCCCCCCACTCTCCCTCCCCCCCCACTCTCCCTCCCCCCCCACTCTCCCTCCCCCCCCACTCTCCCTCCCCCCCCACTCTCCCTCTCCCCCCCACTCTCCTCTCCCCCCCCCTCTCCTCCCCCCCCCCACTCTCCTCCCCCCCCACTCTCCCTCCCCCCACCACTCCCCTCCCCCCCCCACTCTCCCTCCCCCCCCCACTCTCCTCACTCTCCCCCCCTCTCCCTCCTCTCCCCCCCACTCTCCCTCTCCCCCCCCCACTCTCCCTCTCCCCCCCCCACTCCCTCCCCCCCCACTTCCCCCCCCCCCACTCTCCCTCCCCCCCCCACTCTCCCCCCCCCACTCTCCCTCCCCCCCCCACTCTCCTCCCCCCCCCCACTCTCCCTCCCCCCCCCACTCTCCCTCCCCCCCCACTCTCCTCCCCCCCCCCACTCTCCCTCCCCCCCCCACTCTCCCTCCCCCCCCCACTCTCCCTCCCCCCCCACTCTCCCTCCCCCCACTCTCCCTCCCCCCACTCTCCTCCCCCCCCCACTCTCCCCCCCCCCTCTCCCTCCCCCCCCACTCTCCCTCCCCCCCCCACTCTCCCTCTCCCCCCCCACTCTCCCTCCCCCCCCCCACTCTCCCTCCCCCCCCCACTCTCCCTCCCCCCCCCCTCTCCCCCCCCACTCTCCCTCCCCCCCCCCACTCCCTCCCCCCCCCCCACTCCTCCCTCCCCCCCCACTCTCCCTCCCCCCCACCTCTCCTCCCCCCCACTCTCCCTCCCCCCCCACTCTCCTCCCCCCCCCACTCTCCCTCCCTCCCCCCCCACTCTCTCCTCCCCCCCCACTCTCCCTCCCCCCACTCTCCCTCCCCCCCACTCTCCCTCCCCCCCACTCTCCTCACTCTCCCCCCCCCACTCTCCCTCTCCCCCCCCACTCTCCTCCCCCCCCACTCTCCCCACACTCCACTCCTCTCCCCCTCCCTGACTCCACTCCTCTCCCCCACTCCACCCACTCCTCTCACCCCCCCACTCTCCCTCCCCCCCCACACTCTCCCTCCCCCCCCACACTCTCCCTCCCCCCACCCTCTCCCTCTCCCCACACTCCACTCCCTCTCCCCACACTCCACTCCCTTCTCCCTCTCCTTCCCCCCACTCCCTCCGCCCCCACTCCCTCCCCTCCCTCTCTCCACTCGCTGTCCCCCACTCCCTCCCCACTCTCCACCCACTCC
Organism: Scyliorhinus torazame; assembly: GCF_047496885.1. Taxonomy (NCBI): domain Eukaryota; kingdom Metazoa; phylum Chordata; class Chondrichthyes; order Carcharhiniformes; family Scyliorhinidae; genus Scyliorhinus; species Scyliorhinus torazame. The sequence continues at coordinate 4,681,865 of NC_092730.1, read as the reverse complement.
CCTCTCCCCCTCACCCACTCCACTCCCTCTCCCCCCACTCCACTCCCTCCACTCCCTCTCCCCCTCACCCACTCCACTCCCATCCTCCCCCACTCCCCTCGCTCTCCCCCACTCCCTCACTCCTCCCCCCACTCCACTCCCCCACTCCCTCCTCCCCCACTCTCACTCCACTCCCCCTCCCCCACTCCCTCCGCCGCCGCCCACTCTCCCCACCTCCCCGCCCACTCTCCCTCCTCCCCCACTCGCTCTCCCCCACTCACTCTCCCCCACTCCCTCTCCCCCCAATCCTCCTCCCCCACTCACTCTCCCCCACTCACTCCTCCCCCACTCCCCTCTCCCCCCCCACTCTCCCTCTCCCTCCGCCCCCGCCCACTCTCCCTCCGCCCCGCCCACTCTCCCTCCCCCCCACTCCCTCTCCCCCACTCCCACTCACTCTCCTCCCCCCCCCCCCGGGCCTAAGGCTGGGTGTCTTTATTCTCCCAACGTTTGGTCTGAAAGCTGAGGAAAGGTGTTTTTTTGCCTCTGATTTGTTGACCTCAGATCCTGGACTCTCGCTGTGATGACATCTGGGAGTTTCCCGTTTGCCCCTTGACGGTGCCACAGCTGTGTACGGACCGTGGCCTCTCGTATGGGTATCGCTGCCTTGTGTGTATTTTTGGCTGGTTAGTGTCATCACAATTCTAATAATCTAACAATCTTTATTAGTGTCACAAGTAGGCTCACATTAACGCTGCGATGAAGTTCCTGTGAAAAGCCCCTAGTCGCCACACTCCGGCGCCTGTTCGGGTACACGGGGAGAATTCAGAATGTCCAATTCACCCAACAGCACGTCTTTCGGGACTTGTGGGAGGAAACCGGAGCACCCGGAGGAAACCCACACAGACACGGGGAGAACGTGCAGGACTCCGCACAGACAGTGACCCAGCGGGGAATCAAACCAGGGTCCCTGGCGCTGTGAAGCAACAGTGCTAACCGCTGTGCCACCGTACTGCCCATCTTCCGATTCGCAGACCGGCGTATTACTCATCGCAGCAGGTCAGCACTGACACCAATAAGCAGCTTGCTCCCCAAGAAACTGCGAATCCAGTCAGAGTACAGGGAGCTCCCAGACAGGAAGATGGCTCGAATCCTCCACCCACATTACAACTCCCGTTAGGCTGACACTTCTGGTTGAGCGGGTGGGGGGTGGGGGGGGGGAGTCTGCGCTTAGAGAGTCATTTCCTGGCTCACGAGGCCGATTGTCGGAGTTTTGTTGGGAAACCAGTGCCAGGGCAGCGAGCTCTTGACCCTCCGCAGGGATGTACCGTTCCAGCAGGGAGCGGATGGTGAAAAAAAAACGACCGACGCGTCGAACAGATTTTAACATTTTCGATCCTTTTTTAGGTTGAATCAATCAGACACCACTTTGCTTCTGGACCGAGCCTGCTGAACAAAAGTGGGTCAAACTGGAGCGCTCTTCCCAAAAACATCTCTTAACTAAAGTATCAATAAAATAAATTGCTTCCTGATCAGGTGTCTTCTCATTTTATCACTGCTGGCTGTGCTAAGTGGTGTCTACGACACAGAGAGTCAGACCCACTTACCGAGCAGTCTGTGCAGGTACTTTGAGTCCACACCTGTCTTGACCCGACCTAACGTCTGTGCAGAGCGATCTGAGTTTCTTTGTTCACGGAGGTTAGTACGCAGGCACAGCATTTCATTAAAAAGTCAAATTGAACGTTAGCATTTATTGCAAAAGGACTGGAGTATAAAAGTAGAGAGGCGTTGTTCCAATTGTTTTCCCAAAATGTTTGTTTCCGATTAAGGGGCAATTTATCGTGGCCAATCCACCTCCCCTGCACATCTTTGGGTTGTGGGGGTCGATGCGCGATCAATTGCACAAAGACGCAGATTGGGTACAACTGTGGCTTTATTACAGTCAGGTGCGAGGCCTCCTGCTGCCGCTGGCGAAATGGCCGGGCACTGGAGGTCATGCATATTTATCCAGTTCTCCCTGGGCGGAGCCAGCCGGCAGGAGCTACCGGTGAACCTGTAGGGCAGGTCCGACCTTACATCCCCTAATACAGTGGTTCACCACAGGGGTGAGACCCACGCAGACACCGGGAGAATGTGCAAACTCCACACGGACAGTGACCCGGGGCCGGGATCGAACCCGCGTCCTCGGCGCCGTGAGACAGCAGTGCTAACCCACTGCGCCACCCCTGCCACCTTGTTGCAATTGTACAGGGTGTTGGTGAGACCACATCTGGAGTATTGTGTCCGGTTGTCTCCTTATTTGAGGGAGGATGTGGTGGGATTGGAGGCCGTTCAGAGGAGGGTCACCAGAGTGATCCCGGGGATGAAAGGGTTGACGGATGAGGAGAGATTAAACAGTTGTTATACTCGCTGGAGTTTAGAAAGGTGAGCGGGGATCTGATCGAGGTGTATAAAATATTAAAAGAGATTGATGAAGTAAACGTAGACCAAATGCTCCCCCTTGTGGAGCAATCCGGAACGAGAGCTCACAGATATCGGTCGAGAGGCGGTGGATTTGGAACTGAGATGAGGAGGAACTACTTCTCGCAGAGGGGGGTGAATTTGTGGAACTCGCTGACCCACAGTGCGGTGAAATCTGAATCATTAAATGGTTTCAAGAAGGAGATCGATATATTTCTGATTTAAAACCGGTTAAAGGGATTCGGGAACAGGTGGGGAGGTGGGTTAGAGACCAGGAAGAGATGAGATAGGATCTGATTGCATGGCGGAGCAGGCTCAAGGGGCTGGACTGCCGACTTCTGCTGCTAACTCCTATGTTCCTGTGTAACGGTGTCTTTCCTCCCCCTCCCAAGGCCGTCAATCCTTCTGTTCTTCGCCCCGACTCTGGTTTGTTAAACTACTCAACGTGGCAGCAGGTTCAACATTATCGCCACACTGCGGGAGCAGTAAGTCTCTCCCAGGTGGTACGGAACTATCATCGTGGTGTCCGATTCTGGAGCAGCTGTCCTCAGACGCTTCACAACAAGCACGGCCGCACAGTGGTTAGCACTGTGGCTTCACAGCTCCAGGGTCCCAGGTTCGATTCCCGGCTCGGGTCACTGTCTGTGCGGAGTCTGCACGTCCTCCCCGTGTGTGCGTGGGTTTCCTCCGGGTGCTCCAAAGATGTGCTGTTGGGTGGATTGGACATTCTGATCTGGATTCTCCGCCCCCCCGAAAAGCAGCTTACCCGTGCCGGCCTGACACCCTGGCAGTGCCCCCACCAGCCTGGCAGTGCCCCCCGGGCACCCGAACGGCGTAGTGAGCTTTAAGAATTGTTAACTATGTGGGTCTGGGTCCCGCCTCTTGTGGGTGAGATCCAGATCGCGACGCCTTGCGAGATCCCGTCAGCTCTGGCCAGGCGGTTAACCATGGGGGGACCCAGGAGAGGCCTCTCCCGAGATCTACCAGTCACATCCCATCCTGATTCCGTCTGGACACCAGCGGTGCAGAATGCACACTACCGATTTACTCAGTGAGTGACCAATGGGAAAGTGTCTGCAGTGTGGAGATCCGGCTGTGAGTGACCAATGGGAGTGTGGAGATCCGGCTGTGAGTGACCAATGGGAGTGTGGAAATCCGGCTGTGAGTGACCAATGGGAGTGTGGAGATCCGGCTCTGGGTGACCAATGGGAGTGTGGAGATCCGGCTGTGAGTGACCAATGGGAGTGTGGAGATCCGGCTGTGAGTGACCAATGGGAGTGTGGAGATCCGGCTGTGAGTGACCAATGGGAGTGTGGCGATCCGGCTGTGAGTGACCAATGGGAATGTGGAGATCCGGCTGTGAGTGACCAATGGGAGTGTGGAGATCCGGCTGTGAGTGACCAATGGGAGTGTGGAGATCCGGCTGTGAGTGACCAATGGGAGTGTGGAGATCCGGCTGTGAGTGACCAATGGGAATGTGGAGATCCGGCTGTGAGTGACCAATGGGAGTGTGGAGATCCGGCTGTGAGTGACCAATGGGAGTGTGGAGATCCGGCTGTGAGTGACCAATGGGAGTGTGGAGATCCGGCTGTGAGTGACCAATGGGAGTGTGGAAATCCGGCTGTGAGTGACCAATGGGAATGTGGAGATCCGGCTGTGAGTGACCAATGGGAGTGTGGAGATCCGCTGTGAGTGACCAATGGGAATGTGGAGCTCCGGCTGTGAGTGACCAATGGGAGTGTGGAGATCCGGCTGTGAGTGACCAATGGGAGTGTGGGAGGTCCGGCTGTGGTGACCAATGGGAGTGTGGAGATCCGGCTGTGAGTGACCAATGGGAGTGTGGAGATCCGGCTGTGAGTGACCAATGGGAGTGTGGAGATCCGGCTGTGAGTGACCAATGGGAGTGTGGAAATCCGGCTGTGAGTGACCAATGGGAATGTGGAGATCCGGCTGTGAGTGACCAATGGGAGTGTGGAGATCCGGCTGTGAGTGACCAATGGGAATGTGGAGCTCCGGCTGTGAGTGACCAATGGGAGTGTGGAGATCCGGCTGTGAGTGACCAATGGGAGTGTGGAGATCCGGCTGTGAGTGACCAATGGGAATGTGGAGATCCGGCTGTGAGTGACCAATGGAGTGTGGAGATCCGGCTGTGAGTGACCAATGGGAGTGTGGAGATCCGGCTGTGAGTGACCAATGGGAGTGTGGAGAATCCGGCTGTGAGTGACCAATGGAATGTGGAGATCCGGCTGTGAGTGACCAATGGGAGTGTGGAGATCCGGCTGTGTGTGACCAATGGGAATGTGGAGATCCGGCTGTGAGTGACCAATGGGAGTGTGGAGATCCGGCTCTGAGTGACCAATGGGAGTGTGGAGATCCGGCTGTGAGTGACCAATGGGAGTGTGGAGATCCGGCTGTGAGTGACCAATGGGAGTGTGGAGATCCGGCTGTGAGTGACCAATGGGAGTGTGGAGATCCGGCTGTGAGTGACCAATGGGAGTGTGGAGATCCGGCTGTGAGTGACCAATGGGAGTGTGGAGATCCGGCTGTGAGTGACCAATGGGAGTGTGGAGATCCGGCTGTGAGTGACCAATGGGAATGTGGAGATCCGGCTGTGAGTGACCAATGGGTGTGTGGAGATCCAGCTGTGAGTGACCAATGGGAATGTGGAGATCCGGCTGTGAGTGACCAATGGGAGTGTGGCGATCCGGCTGTGAGTGACCAATGGGAGTGTGGAGATCCGGCTGTGAGTGACCAATGGGAGTGTGGCGATCCGGCTGTGAGTGACCAATGGGAATGTGGAGATCCGGCTCTGAGTGACCAATGGGAATGTGGAGATCCGGCTGTGAGTGACCAATGGGAGTGTGGCGATCCGGCTGTGAGTGACCAATGGGAGTGTGGAGATCCGGCTGTGAGTGACCAATGGGAGTGTGGAGATCCAGCTGTGAGTGACCAATGGGAATGTGGCGATCCGGCTGTGAGTGACCAATGGGAGTGTGGCGATCCAGCTGTGAGTGACCAATGGGAGTGTGGCGATCCGGCTGTGAGTGACCAATGGGAGTGTGGAGATCCGGCTGTGAGTGACCAATGGGAGTGTGGAGATCCGGCTGTGAGTGACCAATGGGAATGTGGAGATCCGGCTGTGAGTGACCAATGGGAGTGTGGCAATCCGGCTGTGAGTGACCAATGGGAATGTGGAGATCCGGCTGTGAGTGACCAATGGGAGTGTGGCGATCCGGCTGTGAGTGACCAATGGGAGTGTGGCGATCCGGCTGTGAGTGACCAATGGGAGTGTGGAGATCCGGCTGTGTGTGACCAATGGGAGTGTGGAGATCCGGCTGTGAGTGACCAATGGGAGTGTGGAGGTCCGGCTCTGAGTGACCAATGGGAGTGTGGAGATCCAGCTGTGAGTGACCAATGGGAGTGTGGAGATCCGGCTGTGAGTGACCAATGGGAGTGTGGAGATCCGGCTGTGAGTGACCAATGGGAGTGTGGAGATCCGTCTGTGAGTGACCAATGGGAGTGTGGAGGTCCGGCTCTGAGTGACCAATGGGAGTGTGGAGTTCCGGCTGTGAGTGACCAATGGGAATGTGGCGATCCGGCTGTGAGTGACCAATGGGAGTGTGGCGATCCGGCTGTGAGTGACCAATGGGAGTGTGGTGATCCGGCTGTGAGTGACCAATGGGAGTGTGGAGATCCAGCTGTGAGTGACCAATGGGAATGTGGAGATCCGGCTGTGAGTGACCAATGGGAGTGTGGAGATCCGGCTGTGAGTGACCAATGGGAATGTGGCGATCCGGCTGTGAGTGACCAATGGGAGTGTGCGATCCGGCTGTGAGTGACCAATGGGAGTGTGGCGATCCGGCTATGAGTGACCAATGGGAGTGTGGCGATCCGGCTGTGAGTGACCAATGGGAGTGTGGAGATCCGGCTCTGAGTGACCAATGGGAGTGTGGAGATCCGGCTGTGAGTGACCAATGGGAATGTGGAGATCCGGCTGTGAGTGACCAATGGGAATGTGGAGATCCGGCTCTGAGTGACCAATGGGAGTTTGGCGATCCGGCTGTGAGTGACCAATGGGAGTGTGGAGATCCAGCTGTGAGTGACCAATGGGAATGTGGCGATCCGGCTGTGAGTGACCAATGGGAGTGTGGAGATCCGGCTGTGAGTGACCAATGGGAATGTGGAGATCCGGCTGTGAGTGACCAATGGGAGTGTGCCGATCCGGCTGTGAGTGACCAATGGGAGTGTGGCGATCCGGCTGTGAGTGACCAATAGGAGTGTGGAGATCCGCCTGTGAGTGACCAATGGGAGTGTGGAGATCCGGCTGTGAGTGACCAATGGGAATGTGGAGATCCGGCTGTGAGTGACCAATGGGAGTGTGGAGATCCGGCTGTGAGTGACCAATGGGAGTGTGGAGATCCAGCTGTGAGTGACCAATGGGAATGTGGAGATCCGGCTGTGAGTGACCAATGGGAGTGTGGAGATCCGGCTGTGAGTGACCAATGGGAGTGTGGAGATCCGGCTGTGTGTGACCAATGGGAATGTGGAGATCCGGCTGTGAGTGACCAATGGGAATGTGGAGATCCGGCTCTGAGTGACCAATGGGAGTGTGGAGATCCGGCTGTGAGTGACCAATGGGAGTGTGGAGATCCAGCTGTGAGTGACCAATGGGAATGTGGCGATCCGGCTGTGAGTGACCAATGGGAGTGTGGCGATCTGGCTGTGAGTGACCAATGGGAGTGTGGCGATCCGGCTGTGAGTGACCAATGGGAGTGTGGAGATCCAGCTGTGAGTGACCAATGGGAATGTGGAGATCCGGCTGTGAGTGACCAATGGGATTGTGGAGATCCGGCTGTGAGTGACCAATGGGAATGTGGCGATCCGGCTGTGAGTGACCAATGGGAGTGTGGCGATCCGGCTGTGAGTGACCAATGGGAGTGTGGTATCCGGCTGTGAGTGACCATTGGGAGTGTGGCGATCCGGCTGTGAGTGACCAATGGGAATGTGGAGATCCGGCTGTGAGTGACCAATGGGAATGTGGAGTTCCGGCTGTGAGTGACCAATGGGAGTGTGGAGATCCGGCTGTGTGTGACCAATGGGAGTGTGGAGATCCGGCTGTGAGTGACCAATGGGAATGTGGAGATCCGTCTGTGAGTGACCAATGGGAATGTGGAGATCCGGCTGTGAGTGAACAATGGGAATGTGGAGATCCGGCTGTGAGTGACCAATGGGAGTGTGGCGATCCGGCTGTGAGTGACCAATGGGAATGTGGAGATCCGGCTGTGAGTGACCAATGGGAATGTGGAGATCCGGCTGTGAGTGACCAATGGGAGTGTGGAGATCCGGCTGTGTGTGACCAATGGGAGTGTGGAGATCCGGCTGTGAGTGACCAATGGGAATGTGGAGATCCGGCTGTGAGTGAACAATGGGAATGTGGAGATCCGGCTGTGAGTGACCAATGGGAGTGTGGAGATCCGGCTGTGAGTGACCAATGGGAGTGTGGAGATCCGGCTGTGAGTGACCAATGGGAGTGTGGAGATCTGGCTGTGAGTGACCAATGGGAGTGTGGAGATCCGGCTCTGAGTGACCAATGGGAGTGTGGAGATCCGGCTGTGAGTGACCAATGGGAGTGTGGAGATCCAGCTGTGAGTGACCAATGGGAGTGTGGAGATCCGGCTGTGAGTGACCAATGGGAATGTGGAGCTCCGGCTGTGAGTGACCAATGGGAGTGTGGAGTTCCGGCTGTGAGTGACCAATGGGAATGTGGAGATCCGGCTGTGAGTGACCAATGGGAATGTGGCGATCCGGCTGTGAGTGACCAATGGGAGTGTGGAGATCCGGCTGTGAGTGACCAATGGGAGTGTGGAGATCCGGCTGTGAGTGACCAATGGGAATGTGGAGATCCGGCTGTGAGTGACCAATGGGAATGTGGCGATCCGGCTGTGAGTGACCAATGGGAGTGTGGAGATCCGGCTGTGAGTGACCAATGGGAGTGTGGCGATCCGGCTGTGAGTGACCAATGGGAGTGTGGCGATCCGGCTGTGAGTGACCAATGGGAATGTGGAGATCCGGCTGTGAGTGACCAATGGGAGTGTGGAGATCCGGCTGTGAGTGACCAATGGGAGTGTGGAGATCCGGCTGTGAGTGACCAATGGGAGTGTGGAGATCCGGCTGTGTGTGACCAATGGGAATGTGGCGATCCGGCTGTGAGTGACCAATGGGAGTGTGGCGATCCGGCTGTGAGTGACCAATGGGAGTGTGGAGATCCGGCTGTGAGTGACCAATGGGAGTGTGGAGATCCGGCTGTGAGTGACCAATGGGAGTGTGGAGATCCGGCTGTGAGTGACCAATGGGAGTGTGGAGATCCGGCTGTGAGTGACCAATGGGAGTGTGGAGATCCGGCTGTGAGTGACCAATGGGAGTGTGGCGATCCGGCTGTGAGTGACCAATGGGAATGTGGAGATCCGGCTGTGAGTGACCAATGGGATTGTGTCTGGTTCACGGTGTGTGAGATATTCAGTTCTGGCTGGAGTGACCAGTTGCACTACCTGGTGCGTTGTCATTCCGGCAGATAGTGACCAGGTGCAGGAATATAACTGGGATCTGAAACACGACAGTGCATTCTGGGTCTCGGCTCTGAACTGTTTTTGTTCAGCCCTCGCTCTGTGTACAGCTTTCTTATTGGACATTGGCACTGCCTCCACCGGTCCGTGAAAAGATCTGGGTCTGGAAGCTTCAAGGAAAATAAATAAACCACCCTTCCATCTAATATTTCACCCTTCAGAATCCAGTCCACCCCCCAGATAATGATCAACTTGTGAAGCTTAGGAACTGTTAGAATGTCGGGAAACATGTTACCAATTGAACACAGCAAAACCCATCAACAAAAGATCAGTGACTAGTTAATCCAGTTGAATGTTATTGATTGTCGGGGAAGGAGGTTAGTATCTGCCTAACCGATATACAGAACATCAACAAAACCCAATTGTCCTTCCTACAATGCTCCGAGGTCCTTTCAAACTGGGCGTCAGTTTAATATATCGACCCGTCCCATACTCCACTGAGATGGAAGGCACGGGGCAGGATTCCTCGGCCTCCCAGCCACGTGTTTGTCAGCAGCGGGAGGCGTCGTGCTGTCCGCTGGCGGTGGGACCAGCGTAACCCACAGCCGGGGGACGGAGGGAGAATTCCGGCCTAGACCAGAGTCATTAACCCTTGCGAGAACCACTGATCTCCCCACAGGGCTCATTGAACACTGGCTCCCCAAGTCAGGGGCGGTGTGCCACCACCTGGGGCTCGTCAGACCAGAGGATATAAGTAGGCCCCAGATCAGGGCCTGGTCAGGCCTTGTCCTCCCAGCGGGGCCTACACTGGGAGTGAGATGCTATGTCAAATTGAGCTTGTAAATATCTGTAAATAAATCCACCTAGGTTCATGACAGCTTCCATAGGAGTCATTATAATCAGCAATGGACAACCGAGGCTGGTTAATGGGCCTGTGAGTGACCCCCCCCCTTCACCTGAGGGGCCAGCATGACTGAAATCCGGCCAACGCAGCCTCGCGGCGCCGAGGACCCGGGTTCGATCCCGGCTCTGGGTCACTGTCCGTGTGGAGTTGGCACATTCTCCCCGTGTCTGCGTGGGTCTCGCCCCCACGACCCAAAGATGCGCAGGGCAGGTGGATTGGCCGCGCTAAATTGCCCCTGAATTGGAAATAAATAAATTGGGTACTCCAAATTTATCTTTGAAAAAAAGAGTGAAATCGGGCTCGTTCACTGACCCCCGTGGGGAAGATTAAAAGCATTTAATTCAGGCCGAATATTTCATGAGTTACAGAAAATGCTTCATCACTTATATATTAATAGAACTGTCATCAACTTTATAATGGTATAACAGAAGGAATATTGGCACTGTGAACACAGAGGGAGCGCCCGCCGCTCTCTCAATCAATGTTGTGATCAGCACGCTCTTCACCTCACTCACCCTCGCTTGACGTGCGAATTACCTCGTCCTGCCCAATATCCCACATCCTTGTCCTTCGCTCTGACGTTGCACAGGAAGAGGAGGAGGGTATTTAGTCCGCCCTCATCCTCTCCCGCCTTTCAGTTAGATCATTCCTGCTCCGTGCCCCACCTTTCGCCGATCCGTCTCGCGTCAGTCCCCCTCCGAACCCTCGCCCGACAAAAACCGATCAATCTCAACTGCGAAATTCCTTTTTGAGAAAGGGTTCTCGATTCCAATTCGCCCTCTCGTGCGAAGAAATCCTTCCTGACAGCTCACGTAGAAACACGCATAGAAAGTAGAAGCAGGAGAAGGCCATTCAGCCCTTCCAGCCTGCTCCGTTATTCACTATGATCATGGCTGATCATCAAGTTCAATACCCTGATCCCCCCCCCCCCCCCCCCCATATCCCTTTCCCCCTTTAGCCCCAAGAGCCAAATCTAATTCCTTCTTGAAATTAGACAACGTTTTGGCCTCAACTACTTTCTGTGGGAGTGAATTCCACAGATTCACCAATCTCTGGGTGAAGAAATCTCTCCTCACCTCTGTCCTGAAAGGTTTACGCCTTATCCTCAAACCCTGACCCCTGGTTCCGGTCTCCCCACCATCGGGAACATTCTTTCTGAATCTACCCTGTCCAATCCTGTTAGAATCTTGGACGTTTCTACGAGATCCCCTCTCACTCTTCTAAACTCCAATGAACCTTCGCTGCACTCCCTCCATAGTTAGAACATCCTTCCTCAGGTGACACCAAATCTGCCCACAATACTCCAGGTGTGGCCTCACCAAGGCCCTGTATAATTGCAGCAACACATCCCTGCTCCTGTACTCGAAACCTCTCGCTATGAAGGCCAGCGTGCCATTCGCTTTCCTTGCCGCCTGCTGTACCTGCACGCCCACCTTCAGCGACTGTCCCACCATCACACCCAGGCCTCATTGCACTTCCCCTTTTCCCATTCCGACAATCATCTGCCTTCCTGTTTTTGCCACCAAGGTGGATAACCTCCCATTTACCCACATTATATTGCGTTTGCCACATATTTGCCCACTCAGCCAGCCTGTCCAAGTCGCCCTGCAGCCTCTCTGTATCCTCCTCACAGCTCACACTGCCACCCAGCCTAGTGTCGTCTGCACACGAGGGTCCCCCTGGTTCTCTAATACTTTGATCGACACCATCAAGACAGATTAACAGATTCTTTATTTTATTGCTGTGAGGGGGTTGCAGTGTCCTCTTCAACACAACAACAGGGAATAACTTGGATTAAAGTTTATTGGCTGTGGGACAGTTAGGCGCTCCCCAGGATGTGAAAGGCGCCAGATAAATGCAGCTCCTTCCTTTGAAAACCCCTTCAGAGGTTTTGTACAAGGCGGTTGCAATGTTCCCCATCTCTTCCTCAGAAGAAGTCTGACAACACCAGGTTAAAGTCCAACAGGTTTGTTTCGAATCACTAACTTTCGGAGCGCTGCTCCTTCCTCGGGTGGACAAGGTCGTCAAGAAAGCAGACGGAATGCTTGCCTTCACGGGACGGGGCATCAAGAATAAAAACTGGCAAGTCATGCTACAGCTGTATAGAGCCTTGGCAAGGCCGCACTTGGAATATTGTTTGAAGATACCTGTTAACTCTGGCCCATTCTCGAGCTTGCTATCCGTGCAGATTGGCACAGGATGGGTGGAGGGTGAAGCTCCATTCGCATTGCTCCCACCAAGTGCCCGGGGTGGAGCTGCGTGCCAGGCCCCAGGGATGAAAGGCAGTGTGCTGAACTCGTCTGAAGCTGCACATTCCATCCAGCCACCTGCCCAAGTGTAAATGTGCAGCAAACCATTCTTTGAAAGGTCTTAAAGCAAGGTCTGATCATTCATTCACAACTAGGTGCAGGTGTCCGGGAGTACACTGAATGATGCCAAGGTGAATCATCGCATAAATACCACCTGCATGGCCCCGTTTGAATCATTCCCAGCAACTTCACCATGAAGCTGGAGGGAGGATTCCATATCATCACAACAGCCGTTTTCGTCCTCACTTGTGAGTGATATTTATAACTGAATATTATACGTAATCACCTTAATATTTGGACAACTTACGGCACTTATATCAGAATCGAGGAGGTGTTGACGTACTGGTATTGCCACTAGTAAACCAGAGAGCCAGAGGAACGCTCTGGGGACCCGGGTTCGAATGCCACAAGGGCAGATGGTGAAATTTGAATTCGATAAAACCTGGAATTAAAAGTCTAGCGATGACCATGGAACCAGTGTCGATTGTCGTAAAAACCCACCGGGTTCACCAATGTCCTTCAGGGAAGGAAATCTGCCGCCCTTACCCGGTCTGGCCGACACGTGACTCCAGACCCACAGCCATGTGGTTGACTCTTACCTGCCCCCTTGAGGGCAATTAGGGATGGGCAGTAAATGCTGGCCCAGTCACCGCAGTGTCTATCGAGGTTGATATTTTAAACGTGCAAACTTTAAATGATTCAATTTCAAGTATTTTCGTGTCGACCTTTCTGAGGTTGTGAGAAATCATAGAATCACAGAATTTACAGTGCAGAAGGAGGCCATTCGGCCCATCGAGTCTGCATCGGCCCTTATAAAGAGCACCCTACTGAAGCCCACGTATCTACTCTTTCCCCGTAACCCAGTAACCCCCACTTAACATTTTTTGGTCACTGAGGGCAATTTATCATGGCCAATCCACCTAACCCGCACATCTTTGGACTGTGGGAGGAAACCGGAGCACCCGGAGGAAACCCACGCACACACGGGGAGGACGTGCAGACTCCGCACAGACAGTGACCCGAGCCAGGAATCGAACCTGGGACCCTGGCGCTGTGAAGCAACAGTGCTAACCGCTGTGCTACCGTGTCGCCCCAATGTTGATACTGTGACGGGAGTTTTATTGAAATGTAAAAGTCTTTGCTCTCTCTGTTACTGAAGGAACCGACACCATTCCCAGTGCAGGCCCGGGATTCCATTGGAGGGAAAGGGTGGGGAACTTTAAACGTGGCTCGTTGGGGACGCATGACAATCTCCGAGTTTATTACTTTTTTTTTAAATTTAGAGTACCCAATTCATTTTTCCCCAATTAAGGGGCAATTTAGCGCGGCCAATCCACCTTCGGGTCGTGGGGGCGAAACCCACCCAAACACGGGGAGAATGTGCAAACTCCACACGGACAGTGACCCGGGGCCGGGATCGAACCCGGGACCTCGGCGCCCTGAGGCAGCAGTGCTAACCCACTGCGCCGCCGTGCTGCCCCCCCCGAGTTTATTACTTCAGGGTTTTTGGAGGGTGCTACATTTCGAAACGTGGGATGTAGCTGCAGTGGGAATCTCCGTGACTTTCAAAATGCCTTTTACTCAAAGGCGGCGTCTACGACTTGGCTGTGATTTCGCTGAATGACCTCTATGTTTTCTGTTTCAGACGTGGCCACAACAGCTGGGCTATCTGCTGGAATTGAGGTGCTCTAAGCTTTAATATTTTCTTTCTTTCTGAATGACCCTCACTGCCAGCTATTTATAGATTTATATATATATCAGCTTCATTGTCCATTACTTGGGTGAGCTTGCTTCTCATTTTAACAGGAAGGGTGTCTGATTTTGCTGCTCTGAATTCTAACCCAGCCGTTCTGTCGCTCACAGCCGAAATGTCAGGATTTTCCCTACCACCCGGTCTGTCCCCTGTACCTCCAGCCACTGTGCGGCACAAACGGCGTGACTTACAGGAACCTCTGCAACCTGTGTTTTTACAACTGGTGAGTGTCCCTATCGCGTTGTCAGCTTTGACTGTGTAACGTGCGGGCCCATGTCCTGATTGTAAACGAGGCCCGGGGCGGTGAATGGAGCAGCAATCCAATGCTGCAGACAGGCAAAGGGGCATCACTGGGAGCTTTATATTTAACCGCGGTGGACAGCACGCCAGTTTATTATCCGTGCGACCGAGAGTCGGACGTGGGGAGGATCTCTCGTCTGTGGCAGACTTTGCATCAAAACCCGATTAGTTTGTTGACTATAAAGCAGCTTGTTGTCGATTGCTATCAGAGTTCCCACAAGAACAACCATTTGAGAAAAGTCCGGAAGAGCCATCATTTCTCACAAGGTCCGAGGGTACAGATTCTGGCCATCACAGAACAACGAAGGGAGGTGGCTCCCCCCAGCCGCATGTTTGTCGACCGCGAGCGGGATTCATAGAATCATAGAATTTACAGTGCAGAAGGAGGCCATTCAGCCCATCGAGTCTGCACAGGCCCTGGGAAAGAGCACCCTGCTTAAGCCCCACTCCCCCACCCCTATCCCCGTAACCCAGTAACCCCACCTAACCTTTGGACATTAAGGGGGCAATTTATCATGGCCCTAACCCGCACATCTTTGGACTGTGGGAGGAAACCGGAGCACCCGGAGGAATCCCACGCACACACGGGGAGAACGTGCAGACTCCGCACAGACAGTGACCCAAGACGGAATCGAACCCGGGACCCTGGCACTGTGAGACAGCAGTGTTAACCCGGGTCCCTGGCACTGTGAGGCAGCAGAGTTAACCCGGGTCCCTGGCACTGTGAGACAGCAGTGTTAACCCGGGTCCCTGGCACTGTGAGACAGCAGTGTTAACCCGGGTCCCTGGCTCTGTGAGACAGCAGTGTTAACCCGGGTCCCTGGCACTGTGAGACAGCAGTGTTAACCCGGGTCCCTGGCACTGTGAGACAGCAGTGTTAACCCGGGTCCCTGGCTCTGTGAGACAGCAGTGTTAACCCGGGTCCCTGGCAGTGTGAGACAGCAGTGTTAACCCGGGTCCCTGGCTCTGTGAGACAGCAGTGTTAACCCGGGTCCCTGGCACTGTGAGACAGCAGTGTTAACCCGGGTTCCTGGCACTGTGAGACAGAAGTGTTAACCCGGGTCCCTGGCACTGTGAGACAGAAGTGTTAACCCGGGTCCCTGGCGCTGTGAAACAGAAGTGTTAACCCGGGTCCCTGGCTCTGTGAGACAGCAGTGTTAACCCGGGTCCCTGGCACTGTGAGGCAGCAGTGTTAACCCGGGTCCCTGGCTCTGTGAGACAGCAGTGTTAACCCGGGTCCCTGGCTCTGTGAGACAGCAGTGTTAACCCGGGTTCCTGGCTCTGTGAGACAGCAGTGTTAACCCGGGTCCCTGGCACTGTGAGACAGCAGTGTTAACCCGTGTCCCTGGCACTGTGAGACAGCAGTGTTAACCCGGGTCCCTGGCTCTGTGAGACAGCAGTGTTAACCCGGGTCCCTGGCACTGTGAGACAGCAGTGTTAACCCGGGTCTCTGGCACTGTGAGACAGCAGTGTTAACCCGGGTCCCTGGTACTGTGAGACAGCAGTGTTAACCCGGGTCCCTGGCACTGTGAGACAGCAGTGTTAACCCGGGTCCCTGGCACTGTGAGACAGCAGTGTTAACCCGAGTCCCTGGCACTGTGAGACAGCAGTGTTAACCCGGGTCCCTGGCACTCTGAGACAGCAGTGTTAACCCGGGTCCCTGGCTCTGTGAGACAGCAGTGTTAACCCGGGTCCCTGGCACTGTGAGACAGCAGTGTTAACCCGGGTCCCTGGCACTGTGGGACAGCAGTGTTAACCCGGGTCACTGGCTCAGAGACAGCAGTGTTAACCCGGGTCCCTGGCTCTGAGACAGCAGTGTTAACCCGGGTCCCTGGCACTGTGAGACAGCAGTGTTAACCTGTGTCCCCGGCACTGTGAGACAGCAGTGTTAACCCGGGTCCCTGGCACTGTGAGACAGCAGTGTTAAACCCGGTCCCTGGCTCTGTGAGACAGCAGTGTTAACCCGGGTACCTGGCACTGTGAGACAGCAGTGTTAACCCGGGTCCCTGGCACTGTGAGGCAGCAGTGTTAACCCGGGTCCCTGGCTCTGTGAGACAGCAGTGTTAACCCGGGTCCCTGGCTCTGTGAGACAGCAGTGTTAACCCGGGTCCCTGGCACTGTGAGGCAGCAGTGTTAACCCGGGTCCCTGGCTCTGTGAGACAGCAGTGTTAACTCAGGTCCCTGGCACTGTGAGACAGCAGTGTTAACCCGGGTCCCTGGCTCTGTGAGACAGCAATGTTAACCCAGGTCCCTGGCACTGTGAGACAGCAGTGTTAACCCGGGTACCTGGCGCTGTGAGACAGCAGTGTTAACCCGGGTCCCTGGCACTGTGTGACAGCAGTGTTAACCCGGGTACCTGGCGCTGTGAGACAGCAGTGTTAACCCGGGTCCCTGGCTCTGTGAGGCAGCAGTGTTAACCCGGGTCCCTGGCACTGTGAGGCAGCAGTGTTAACCCGGGTCCCTGGCACTGTGAGACAGCAGTGTTAACCCGGGTCCCTGGCACTGTGAGGCAGCAGAGTTAACCCGGGTCCCTGGCACTGTGAGACAGCAGTGTTAACCCGGGTCCCTGGCACTGTGAGACAGCAGTGTTAACCCGGGTCCCTGGCACTGTGAGACAGCAGTGTTAACCCGGGTCCCTGGCACTGTGAGACAGCAGTGTTAACCCGGGACCCTGGCACGGTGAGACAGCAGTGCTAACCCGGGTCCCTGGCACTGTGAGGCAGCAGTGTTAACCCGGGTCCCTGGCGCTGTGAGACAGCAGTGTTAACCCGGGTCCCTGGCACTGTGAGACAGCAGTGTTAACCCGGGTCCCTGGCACTGTGAGACAGCAGTGTTAACCCGGGTCCCTGGCACTGTGAGACAGCAGTGTTAACCCAGATCTCTGGCACTGTGAGGCAGCAGTGTTAACCCGGTCCCTGGCACTGTGAGACAGCAGAGTTAACCCGGGTCCCTGGCACTGTGAGACAGCAGTGTTAACCCGGGTCCCTGGCACTATGAGGCAGAAGTGTTAACCCGGGTCCCTGGCGCTGTGAGACAGCAGTGTTAACCCGGGTACCTGGCGCTGTGAGACAGCAGTGCGAACCCGGGTCCACAAATACAAGGTGGTCACTCTTAATCCAGTCCAGAATTTGGGACAGCCTCTTTATCCAGAGAATAGTGAGAAAGTGGAACTCACCGTCACACGGTGTGGCTCAGGCAAATGTCATCGGTACACTGAAGGGGAAATTGACTGAACACGCCATGGAGAAAGGAATAGGAGGTTATGCCATTAGGGTGAGATGGAGGGGTGCGAGGGAAAGGTTCAATGGAGCATAAACGCCTGGAGAGACTATTTGTCCTGAGTGGTGTTTCCACAATGCACATCCCGTAGCAACGGGTAACATTCCGCTTTGGATTCAGCTGAGTGACCTGACGATCGGAGTGATGGAACCGTTCGCCTCGAGAGTAACGTGTTCTACTGAGAGTTATAGCAACGAGCTCCACGTTGTGGTGTTGGGCGTTCTGACTCACAGATGAGCCAAGACAGTTGTATTTGGTACAACGCTGTTTTATTTAAACTTACTATCTACAGTTTTGTCTTGATACTCTGCACGTGGGGACTCCCTGTCTGTGATGTTAAAACTGGTCTTGTCCTTGTCCTTGTCCCCAGATCTACTGCCCACCAGGTGTCATGTTTGCCCTTTTATACTGTCCCTGTCCTTGTCTGTCATTGGTTGTGGTGCTGTGTGTTCTGATTTGTCTGTTGGTGTGTCTATCATGATATGTGTGTTTGAATATCATGACACACATGGGGCCACTCCCCCCACCCCCACATGAAGCCAACGGGAGAGAGATGGGACCACCTCCAGGCGCAAAATGCAATTTTAATAACCTGCGATTCACCTGCGGAGAATTTGGTGTGTTTGACGTTGGAAATCAGTGTAGGGCTTGGCTATGTTTCTGGACATCGAGATTCCAGGTTGGGTTGGGTGGGTGTGACAGGGAAAAGCAGCAAATAATTAACTGCCTCTGTATGTGTGCGCCCATCTATTATTCCACTGTTCAGCTCACCCTATAGCTGCAGGGTTTAGTGGGAATGTGTTAAGAATGTTTAACCGCGGGAGCACAATGTGAAAGATTCGTGGAGAGCAGAAGGGAGCTGAGAGTGTCTTACGGAGCCACAAGTTGACCATCAATTGATCACTATTTCCGTTCTGTTACAGGGGAACTGGTTTTAAGGTTAAGATTTTACACGAGGGGCAATGTGACACTGAAACTGGACGGAATATTATGAAATCGAAATATTCGAAGATGTCCTGAAGGTTATATTATTTTGAGGACAGTAGGAAGTCTTACAACACCAGGTTAAAGTCCAACAGGTTTGTTTGAAACACTCGCTTTCGGAGCGCTGCTCCTTCCTCAGGTGAATGAAGAGGTGAGTTCCGAAAGCTAGTGATTCGAAACAAACCTGTTGGACTTTAACCTGGTGTTGTGAGACTTCTGACTGTGCTCACCCCAGTCCAACGCCGGCATCTCCACATCATATTATTTTGAAACATGTAATCTGCTGAAAACTGAATAAAATGTAATTCCACCATGATAATACGTTGATGTTTTATTTGTAAGAATTTACTTCTAAGGAGAGAGTGTAATATCCCCCCACCATGGCAGATCTTCAATGGGAGTGGGTGTTATATCCTCGGGCTATTGTGGTGGGGGAGAGACTTGAGGGTTAGAGTTAGGGTTAGATCAGGAATGTTCCCTTCCAGTCGGGGAACACTTCAGCAGTCAAGGGCATTCAGCCTCTGATCTCCGGGTAAGCGTTCTCCAAGGCGGCCTTCAGGACGCGTGACAACGCAGAATCGCCGAGCAGAAACCTGTAGCCAAGTTCCGCACGCATGAGTGCGGCCTCAACCGGGACCTGGGATTCATTTTCTTTAAACAAACATTTTACGAAGGCACTTACGGTGTTATAACAACAAAAAATACAAATGTAAACATAATACAGTGCGTAACACACCCCTCTGTCTCGCACTATTCCCGCCTAAGCTAGACAGCCTAACTCCCCCCGTCCCCCTTACCCCCTAACCCCCGCCTTATTGAATCTGCCAACAGTTTTGTTTTCTCCGAAGACGTCGCTAAACGGCTCCCACCTCCGGACGAACCCAAACGTTGATCCTCTCAGGACGAACTTGATCTTCTCCAGCCTGAGACGCCCGGCCATGTCGCTAAACCCATACCCCCGATTTCGGGGGCTCCGAGTCCCTCCAGGATAATAAGATCCGTCTCCGGGCTACCAAGGAGACAAAGGCGAAAGCGTCAGCCTCTCTCTCGCCCCCCCCCTGGACTCCCGGGTCCTTCCGACACTCCGAAAATCGCCACCTCCGGACTCGGCCCCCCCCCTCGTTTTTAGCCCCGTGGTCACGACATCGGCAAATCCCTCCCAGAACCCCCCCAGCTTCGGGCATGTCCAGAACATGTGGACCTGGTTTGCGGGCCCCCCTGCGCACCACCCACAACTGGCCCCCACCCCTTCAAACCTGCTCATCCGGGCCATGTGTGCCGGTGAACCACCTTGGATTGTATCAGGCTGAGCCTGGCACACGAGGACGTGTTGACTCTGCTCAGAGCCTCCTCCCACAGACCCGCCTCTACCTCCCCTCCCAGCTCATCTTCCCATTTACGCTTTGCCTCCCCTATCTGCCTTTCCTCCCACTCCGTAAGTTCTTTATCGATTTCCAATACCTTTTCCTCCCCCACCCCCCGTTCTAGAAACTACCCTGTCCTGTATCCCGTGGCGATAGGAGAGGGAAGGTCGACACCTGCCTTCCCACAAAATCCCTCACCTGCAGATAACAAAACCCATTCCCTGCCGGCAATTCAAACTCCACTTCCAGATCCTCCAAACAGGGAACGCTCTCATCAATAAATAGATTCATCAAAAAAAATCAATAAATAAGCAGGCGGCGGAATGTGGCGACGAGGGGCTTTTCACAGTAACTTCATTGAAGCCTAATTGTGACAATAAGCGATTATTATTATTAGATCCCCCCCAGTCTCTCAATCCCTGCTCTCTGCTGTGGTGATATGCATCCCTGTAAGTACACAAGGGGTTAACTACAACTAAGTAAACACTAGAGGGGGCACCAGAGACGTCATGACATGCAGACATACAGCTAATGAACACATACAATAGGACACAACCAATGGGCAGTCAAGACACCCAGAGGTGACACTACCACAAGGGGGCATTACACAACCAATATATAAGGACAGGGCACACATGTTCTTTCTCTTTCCACAGGCGACACTTAGAGAGACAGGGGCAGATCAGAGCATCACACCCACCACGTGGCTTAGAGCAGACTGGTTAGTTAGATTGAGTTACTGTAGCAAGATTAGCAGGAGAGTCGAACTCAAGTAGGAGAATTATTAACTGTTCAGTAAATGTGTTAAAGCTACCTCCAAGTCTGAACCTTCCTTTGTCAGAGCGTACATCAAGGAGCAGCTTATGCTCCATGAAGAAGCAGAACACAACATCTGCCACCTCCGAAACCCCCCCATCCAGCCTCCCCGGGACAAACCGGTGATTACCACAAGTTGGAGTCCACACCGACACTCCCTCCAGTCCCATATACTTCCGCCACTGCCCCCAGACTCTCAGGGCCGCCACTACCACTGGGCTTGTGGCGTACCGGGCCGGCGAGAACGGCAAAGGAGCCGTTACCAATGCCCTCAAACTTGTGCCCCTACATGAGGCCACCTCCACCCGCTCCCACACCGACCCCTCCCCTCCTACCCACTTCCTGATCATGGCTATATTTGCCGCCCAGTAATAGTTCCTGAAGTTCGGCAGCCCCCCCACCCCCTCTCTGCTCCGCTCCAGCAGTACTTTCTTCACTCGTGGGATTTTACCCACCCGCACAAACCAAGAGATCACCTTATTCACCCGCTTAAAAAAGGCCTTTGGTAAAAAAATTGGGAGGCACTGAAAAACAAACAAAAATCTCGGGAGGACAGTGACAACGGGAGCATGTCCCACCTCCAAATCTCCTTCATTTGTTCAACTAACCGGGCCAGATTTAATTTGTGTCGCTGCTCCCATCCCCGTGCCATCGGAATACCCAGGGAACCAAAACTCCCTCCCAACACTTTAAACGGCAGCTCCCCCAGTCCCCTCTCCTGCCCCCTCGCCTGGATCACAAAAACCTCGCTCTTACCATAAAGCAGCGGGAGTTCACAGAGAGAGAGTCCATAAAGCAGCGGGAGTTCACAGAGAGAGAGTCCATAAAGCAGCGGGAGTTCACAGAGAGAGAGTCCATAAAGCAGCGGGAGTTCACAGAGAGAGAGTCCATAAAGCAGCGGGAGTTCACAGAGAGAGTCCATAAAGCAGCGGGAGTTCACAGAGAGTCCATAGTTTCGGGAGTTCAGTTCCGGGAGCAGGCCTATTGGCTGACTGTAAATCAGGAAGGATACAAAGGGTGTGGCTGAAGTGCCTTTAGAAACAGAGTGCTGGAAGCAAACAGAGTGTATCTGAGTTTGGGTAAGGCTGAGTTCGGGTAAGAGGTGAGTGAGGGCTGTGTTTTTTGGAGTTTGGTGTTTGGGGTTGAGTTTCCAAAAAAAACAACAATTATTTAAGTAAATTAATTAACTAGTTCAGGGAATTTGGTGCTCATCGTAAGGAGGTGCAGAGAAGCAGACCTGTGAGGGAGTCTCGGGAGCAATTACATCACAGCCAGCAGGTAAGTGATTGGCTTGTGACTGGTAAGTGATTTTTCTTTTCTCTCTTTGACTTTCTCTTAGCTGTGTAGTGTAGTTCAAATTTAACTTCAGGTTTAAGTCATGGCAGGAGAGCTCAGACCCGTGTCATGCTCCTCTTGTGAGATGTGGCAATTCAGGGACCCTTCTGGTGTCCCTGACTCCTTCATCTGCAAGGAGTGTGTCCAACTGCAGCTCCTGTTAGACCGCTTGACGGCTCTGGAGCTGCGGATGGACTCACTTTGGAGCATCCGCGATGCTGAGGAAGTTGTGGATAGCACATTCAGTGAGTTGGTCACACCGCAGATTAAAATTACTGAGGCAGATAGGGAATGGGTGACCAACAGACAGAGGAAGAGTAGGAAGGCAGTGCAGGGATCCCCTGCGGTCATCTCCCTCCAAAACAGATTTACCGTTTTGGAAACTGTTGGGGGAGATGGCTCATCAGGGGAAGGTGGCAGCAGCCAGGTTCATGGCACCGTGGCTGGCTCTGCTGCACAGCTGGGCAGGAGGAAGAGTGGCAGAGCTATAGTGATAGGGGATTCAATTGTAAGAGGAATAGACAGGCATTTCTGCGGACACAAACGAGAATCCAGGTTGGTATGTTGCCTCCCTGGTGCAAGGGTCAAGGATGTCTCGGAGCGGCTGCAGGGCATTCTGGAGGGAGAGGGTGAACAGCCAGCTGTCGGGTGCATATAGGCACCAACGATATAGGTAAAAAACGGGATGAGGTCCTACAAGCTGAATTTAGGGAGATAGGAGTTAAACTAAAAAGTAGGACCTCAAAGGTAGTAATCTCAGGATTGCTACCAGTGCCACGTGATAGTCAGAGTAGGAATGACAGGATAGCTAGATGGCTTGAGAGATGGTGCAAGAGGGAGGGTTTCAAATTCCTGGGACATTGGAACCGGTTCTGGGGGAGGTGGGACCTGTACAAATCGGACGGTCTGCATCTGAGTGGGACCGGAACCAATGTTCCCGGGGGTGTGTTTGCTAGTGCAGTTGGGGAGGGTTTAAACTAATGTGGCAGGAGGATGGGAACCGATGTAGGAAGTCAGTGGGGACGGAAACAAAAGGCAGGAAGGGAGAGTGTGTAAAGCATGACCAGAGAAAGCAGGGCAGAGAGCAAGGAAAGTCTACATTAAACTGCATTTATTTCAATGCAAGGGGCCTGACGGGCAAAGCGGATGAACTCAGGGCATGGGTGGGCACATGGGACTGGGATATTATGGCTATGACTGAAACATGGCTAAGGGAGGGGCAGGACTGGCAGCTCAATGTTCCAGGGTACAGATGCTACAGAAAGGATAGAACAGGAGGTAAGAGAGGAGGGGGAGTGGCGTTTTTGATTAGGGAGAACATCACGGCAGTACTTAGAGGGGATATATCCGAGGGTTCGCCCACTGAGTCTATATTGGTGGAACTGAAAAATAAGAAGGGAGAGATCACCTTGATAGGACTGTACTACAGGCCCCCAAATAGTCAGCGGGAAATTGAGGAGCAAATATGTAAGGAGATTACAGATAGCTGCAAGAAAAATAGGGTGGTAATAGTAGGGGACTTTAACTTTCCCAACATTGACTGGGACAGCCATAGCATTAGAGGCTTGGATGGAGGGAAATTTGTTGAGCGTATTCAGGAGGAATTTCTCATTCAGTATGTGGATGGACCGACTAGAGAGGGGGCAAAACTTGACCTCGTCTTGGGAAATAAGGAAGGGCAAGTGACAGAAGTGTTAGTGAGGGATCACATTGGGACAAGTGACCATAACTCCATTAGTTTTAAGATAGCCATGGAGAATGATAGGTCTGGCCCAAGAGTTAAAATTCTTAATTGGGGCAAGGCCAATTTTGATGGTATCAGACAGGAACTTTCAGAGGTAGATTGGGGGAGACTGTTGGCAGGCAAAGGGACGGCTGGTAAATGGGAGGCTTTTAAAAATGTGTTAACCAGGGCTCAGGGTAAGCACATTCCCTTTAGAGTGAAGGGCAAGGCTGGTAGAAGTAGGGAACCCTGGATGACTCGAGATATTGAGACTCTGGTCAAAAAGAAGGAGGCATATGACGTACATAAACAACTGGGATCAAGTGGATCCCTTGAAGAGTATAGAGATTGTCGAAATAGAGTTAAGAGGGAAATCAGTAGGGCAAAAAGGGGACATGAAATTGCTTTGACAAATAATGCAAAGGAGAATCCAAAGAGCTTCTACAGATACATAAAGGGAAAAAGAGTAACTAGGGACAGAGTAGGGCCTCTTAAGGATCAACAAGGACATCTATGTGCAGAGCCACAAGAGTTGGGTGAGATCCTGAATGAATATTTCTCATCGGTATTCACGGTGGAGAAAGGCATGGATGTTAGGAAACTAAGGGAAATAAATAGTGATGTCTTGAGAAGTGTGCATATTACGGAGGAGGAGGTGCTGGAAGTCTTAAAGCGCATAAAGGTAGATAAATCCCCAGGACCTGATGAAATGTATCCCAGGATGTTGTGGGAGGCTAGGGAGGAAATTGCGGGTCCCCTAACAGAGATATTTGAATCATCGGCAGCCACAGGTGAGGTGCCTGAAGATTGGAGAGTAGCGAATGTTGTGCCCTTGTTTAAGAAGGGCAGCAGGGAAAAGCCTGGGAACTACAGACCGGTGAGCCTAACGTCTGTAGTAGGTAAGTTGCTAGAAGGTATTCTGAGAGACAGGATCTACAAGCATTTAGAGAGGCAAGGACTGATTTGGGGCAGTCAGCATGGCTTTGTGCGTGGAAAATCATGTCTCACAAATTTGATTGAGTTTTTTGAGGGGGTGACCAAGAAGGTAGATGAGGGCAGTGCAGTAGACGTTGTCTACATGGACTTTAGCAAAGCCTTTGACAAGGTACCGTATGGTAGGTTGTTGCAGAAGGTTAAAGCTCACGGGATCCAGGGTGAGGTTGCCAATTGGATTCAAAATTGGCTGGACGACAGAAGACAGAAGACGACAGGTGGTTGTAGAGGGTTGTTTTTCAAACTGGAGGCCTGTGACCAGTGGTGTGCCTCAGGGATCGGTGCTGGGTCCACTGTTATTTGTGATTTATATTAATGATTTGGATGAGAATTTAGGAGGCATGGTTAGTAAGTTTGCAGATGACACCAAGATTGGTGGCACAGTGGATAGTGAAGAAGGTTATCTAGGATTGCAACGGGATCTTGATCAATTAGGCCAGTGGGCCGACGAATGGCAGATGGAGTTTAATTTTGATAAATGTGAGGTGATGCATTTTGGCAGATCGAATCAGGCCAGGACCTACTCAGTTAATGGTATGGCGTTGGGGAGAGTTATAGAACAAAGAGATCTAGGAGTACAGGTTCATAGCTCCTTGAAGGTGGAGTTGCAGGTGGGCAGGGTGGTGAAGAAGGCATTCGGCATGCTTGGTTTCATTGGTCAGAATATTGAATACAGGAGTTGGGACGTCTTGTTGAAGTTGTACAAGACATTGGTACGGCCACACTTGGAATACTGTGTGCAGTTCTGGTCACCCTATTATAGAAAGGATATTATTAAACTAGAAAGAGTGCAGAAAAGATTTACTAGGATGTTGCCGGGACTTGATGGTTCGAGTTATAAGGAGAGGCTGGATAGACTGGGACTTTTTTCCCTGGAGCGTAGGAGGCTTAGGGGTGATCTTATAGAGGTCTATAAAATAATGAGGGGCATAGATAAGGTAGATAGTCAACATCTTTTCTCAAAGGTAGGGGAGTCTAAAACTAGAGGGCATAGGTTTAAGGTGAGAGGGGAGAGATTCAGAAGGGCCCAGAGGGGCAATTTCTTCACTCAGAGGGTAGTGAGTGTCTGGAATGGGCTGCCAGAGGTAGTAGTAGAGGCGGGTACAATTGTGTCTTTTAAAAAGCATTTAGATAGTTACATGGGTAAGATGGGTATAGAGGGTTATGGGCCAAGTGCGGGCAACTGGGACTAGCTTAATGGTAAAAACTGGGCGGCATGGACTGGTTGGGCCGAAGGGCCTGTTTCCATGCTGTAAACTTCTACCCATATTCAATTTGTATCCCGAAAACCGTCTGAATTCCCCTAAGATCCACATAATCTTCCCCATCCCCCCTAACGGTCAGAAATATATAGGAGTAGGTCGTCTGCAGGTAACGAGACCCTGTGTTCCACACACCCCCGCCCCACCCCTGACTAGCCCCTTCCAGTCCTTTGGCGCTCTCAGCCCCATCGCCAATGGCTCTATAGCCGAGGCAAACAACAGTGGGGAGAGGGGACTTCCCTGACTTGTCCCCCGGTGCAGTCTAAAGTAGTCCAAACTCACCCTCTTCGTCCTCACACTCGCCACTGGTGCCTGGTACAGCAACCGCACCCATCCAATAAAGCCCTGCCCATACCCAAACTGTCCCAGGACCTCCCACAGATAATTCCACTCCACCCGGTCGAAGGCCTTCTCCGCGTCCATAGCGACCACCCCCCCCCCCCCCCCCCCCCCTCGGAGGGCATTATGATCACATTCAGGAGCCTTCTAACATTGGCCGTTAACTGCCCACCCTTAACGCAAACCCCGTCTGGTCTTCCCCTATCACCCCCGGAACACAATCCTCTATCCGCGAGGCCAGAATGTTGGCCAGCAATTTGGCATCGACATCCAGTAGGGAGATTGGTCTGTATGACCCACATTGCTCCGGATCCTTCTCCCGCTTCAGGATCAATGAAATCGAAGCCTGTGACATTGTTGGGGGAAGGACACCCCGCTCCCGTGCCTCATTAAATGCCCCCACCAGCAGCGGGCTCAACATCCCAGAAAACCTCTTGTAAAATTCCACTGGGTAGCCGTCCGGTCCCAGGGCCTTACCCAACTGCATGGCCTCCAATCCCTCGACTACTTCTACAATCCCGATCGGGGGAACCTTGGATTCAAGTCGCAATACATTCACCCCCCACCATCTGGCCTGCGAAATCCTACCCACTGTCCTGGATTGAGACAATTCACACCTCTTTAACCTGGGGTTACCCCTCTCTCGGGCCCTGTAAAGACATAATTACCTGCAAATGCTCGCATTCTAATTATTGTCTGGCATCTTTGACTTTGTCTATATATATATATGTTTCTGGAACCCACCTCTTCATTCACCTGAGGAAGGAGCAGCGCTCCGAAAGCTAGTGATTCGAAACAAACCTGTTGGACTTTAACCTGGTGTTGTAAGACTTCCTACTGTGCCCACCTCTCCTTGTGATACCCGTACACCTCTCCTTGTGATACCCGTACACCTCTCCTTGTGACAGTTGTACACCTCTCCTTGTGATACCCGTACACCTCTCCTTGTGATACCCGTACACCTCTCCTTGTGATACCCGTACACCTCTCCTTGTGATACCCGTACACCTCTCCTTGTGATACCCGTACACCTCTCCTTGTGATACCCGTACACCTCTCCTTGTGATACCCGTACACCTCTCCTTGTGATACCCGTACACCTCTCCTTGTGACAGTCGTACACCTCTCCTTGTGATACCCGTACACCTCTCCTTGTGATACCCGTACACCTCTCCTTGTGATACCCGTACACCTCTCCTTGTGATACCCGTACACCTCTCCTTGTGACAGTCGTACACCATTCCTTGTGATACCCGTACACCTCTCCTTGTGATACCCGTACACCTCTCCTTGTGATACCCGTACACCATTCCTTGTGACAATCGTACACCTCTCCTTGTGATACCCGTACACCATTCCTTGTGACAATCGTACACCTCTCCTTGTGATACCCGTACACCACACCTTGTGATACCCGTACACCTCTCCTTGTGATACCCGTACACCTTTCCTTGTGATACCCGTACACCTTTCCTTGTGATACCCGTACACCATTCCTTGTGACAATCGTACACCTCTCCTTGTGATACCCGTACACCTCTCCTTGTGATACCCGTACACCACTCCTTGTGATACCCATACACCTTTCCTTGTGATACCCGTACACCTCTCCTTGTGATACCCGTACACCTCTCCTTGTGATACCCGTACACCTCTCCTTGTGACAGTCGTGCACCATTCCTTGTGATACCCGTACACCACTCCTTGTGATACCCGTACACCTCTCCTTGTGATACCCGTACACCACTCCTTGTGATACCCGTACACCTCTCCTTGTGATACCCGTACACCTCTCCTTGTGACAGTCGTACACCATTCCTTGTGATACCCGTACACCTCTCCTTGTGATACCCGTACACCTCTCCTTGTGACAGTCGTACACCATTCCTTGTGATACCCGTACACCTCTCCTTGTGATACCCGTACACCACTCCTTGTGATACCCGTACACCTCTCCTTGTGATACCCGTACACCACTCCTTGTGATACCCGTACACCTCTCCTTGTGACAGTCGTACACCATTCCTTGTGATACCCGTACACCTCTCCTTGTGATACCCGTACACCTCTCCTTGTGATACCCGTACACCATTCCTTGTGACAATAGTACACCTCTCCTTGTGATACCCGTACACCTCTCCTTGTGATACCCGTACACCTCTCCTTGTGATACCCGTACACCACTCCTTGTGATACCCGTACACCTCTCCTTGTGATACCCGTACACCTCTCCTTGTGATACCCGTACACCTCTCCTTGTGACAGTCGTACACCTCTCCTTGTGATACCCGTACACCATTCCTTGTGATACCCGTACACCTCTCCTTGTGATACCCGTACACCACTCCTTGTGATACCCGTACACCACTCCTTGTGATACCCGTACACCACTCCTTGTGATACCCGTACATCTATCCTTGTGATACCCGTATACCTCTCCTTGTGATACCCGTACACCTCTCCTTGTGATACCCGTACACCACTCCTTGTGATACCCGTACACCTCTCCTTGTGATACCCGTACACCACTCCTTGTGATACCCGTACACCACTCCTTGTGATACCCGTACACCTCTCCTTGTGATACCCGTACACCTCTCCTTGTGATACCCGTACACCTCTCCTTGTGACAGTCGTACACCTCTCCTTGTGACAGTCGTACACCTCTCCTTGTGATACCCGTACACCTCTCCTTGTGACAGTCGTACACCTCTCCTTGTGATACCCGTACACCTCTCCTTGTGATACCCGTACACCTCTCCTTGTGATACCCGTACACCTCTCCTTGTGATACCCGTACACCTCTCCTTGTGACAGTCGTACACCTCTCCTTGTGATACCCGTACACCTCTCCTTGTGATACCCGTACACCTCTCCTTGTGATACCCGTACACCATTCCTTGTGATACCCGTACACCTCTCCTTGTGATACCCGTACACCACTCCTTGTGATACCCGTACACCTCTCCTTGTGATACCCGTACACCTCTCCTTGTGATACCCGTACACCTCTCCTTGTGATACCCGTACACCTCTCCTTGTGATACCCGTACACCTCTCCTTGTGATACCCGTACACCTCTCCTTGTGATACCCGTACACCTCTCCTTGTGATACCCGTACACCTCTCCTTGTGATACCCGTACACCTCTCCTTGTGATACCCGTACACCTCTCCTTGTGATACCCGTACACCTCTCCTTGTGATACCCGTACACCTCTCCTTGTGATACCCGTACACCTCTCCTTGTGATACCCGTACACCTCTCCTTGTGATACCCGT
Source organism: Scyliorhinus torazame (assembly GCF_047496885.1). Taxonomy (NCBI): domain Eukaryota; kingdom Metazoa; phylum Chordata; class Chondrichthyes; order Carcharhiniformes; family Scyliorhinidae; genus Scyliorhinus; species Scyliorhinus torazame. Next base: position 4,652,224 of record NC_092730.1, on the reverse strand, counting down.
ACACCTCTCCTTGTGATACCCGTACACCTCTCCTTGTGATACCCGTACACCACTCCTTGTGATACCCGTACACCTCTCCTTGTGATACCCGTACACCACTCCTTGTGATACCCGTACACCTCTCCTTGTGATACCCGTACACCTCTCCTTGTGATACCCGTACACCTCTCCTTGTGATACCCGTACACCTCTCCTTGTGATACCCGTACACCTCTCCTTGTGATACCCATACACCTCTCCTTGTGATACCCGTACACCTCTCCTTGTGATACCCGTACACCTCTCCTTGTGATACCCGTACACCTCTCCTTGTGATACCCGTACACCTCTCCTTGTGATACCCGTACACCTCTCCTTGTGATACCCGTACACCTCTCCTTGTGATACCCGTACACCTCTCCTTGTGATACCCGTACACCTCTCCTTGTGATACCCGTACACCTCTCCTTGTGATACCCGTACACCTCTCCTTGTGATACCCGTACACCACTCCTTGTGATACCCGTACACCTCTCCTTGTGACAGTCGTACACCTCTCCTTGTGATACCCGTACACCACTCCTTGTGATACCCGTACACCTCTCCTTGTGATACCCGTACACCTCTCCTTGTGATACCCGTACACCTCTCCTTGTGATACCCGTACACCTCTCCTTGTGATACCCGTACACCTCTCCTTGTGATACCCGTACACCTCTCCTTGTGATACCCGTACACCTCTCCTTGTGATACCCGTACACCACTCCTTGTGATACCCGTACACCTCTCCTTGTGATACCCGTACACCTCTCCTTGTGATACCCGTACACCTCTCCTTGTGACAGTCGTACACGTCTCCTTGTGATACCCGTACACCTCTCCTTGTGATACCCGTACACCTCTCCTTGTGATACCCGTACACCTCTCCTTGTGATACCCGTACACCTCTCCTTGTGATACCCGTACACCTCTCCTTGTGATACCCGTACACCTCTCCTTGTGATACCCGTACACCACTCCTTGTGATACCCGTACACCTCTCCTTGTGATACCCGTACACCTCTCCTTGTGATACCCGTACACCTCTCCTTGTGATACCCGTACACCTCTCCTTGTGATACCCGTACACCTCTCCTTGTGATACCCGTACACCACTCCTTGTGATACCCGTACACCTCTCCTTGTGATACCCGTACACCTCTCCTTGTGATACCCGTACACCACTCCTTGTGATACCCGTACACCTCTCCTTGTGATACCCGTACACCTCTCCTTGTGATACCCGTACACCTCTCCTTGTGATACCCGTACACCTCTCCTTGTGATACCCGTACACCTCTCCTTGTGATACCCGTACACCTTTCCTTGTGATACCCGTACACCACTCCTTGTGATACCCGTACACCTCTCCTTGTGATACCCGTACACCACTCCTTGTGATACCCGTACACCTCTCCTTGTGATACCCGTACACCATTCCTTGTGATACCCGTACACCACTCCTTGTGATACCCGTACACCTCTCCTTGTGATACCCGTACACCACTCCTTGTGATACCCGTACACCTCTCCTTGTGATACCCGTACACCACTCCTTGTGATACCCGTACACCTCTCCTTGTGATACCCGTACACCACTCCTTGTGATACCCGTACACCACTCCTTGTGATACCCGTACACCTCTCCTTGTGATACCCGTACACCTCTCCTTGTGATACCCGTACACCTCTCCTTGTGATACCCGTACACCTCTCCTTGTGATACCCGTACACCTCTCCTTGTGATACCCGTACACCTCTCCTTGTGATACCCGTACACCTCTCCTTGTGACAGTCGTACACCTCTCCTTGTGATACCCGTACACCTCTCCTTGTGATACCCGTACACCTCTCCTTGTGATACCCGTACACCTCTCCTTGTGATACCCGTACACCTCTCCTTGTGACAGTCGTACACCTGTCCTTGTGATACCCGTACACCTCTCCTTGTGATACCCGTACACCTCTCCTTGTGATACCCGTACACCTCTCCTTGTGATACCCGTACACCACTCCTTGTGATACCCGTACACCTCTCCTTGTGATACCCGTACACCTCTCCTTGTGATACCCGTACACCTCTCCTTGTGATACCCGTACACCTCTCCTTGTGATACCCGTACACCACTCCTTGAGATACCCGTACACCTCTCCTTGTGATACCCGTACACCACTCCTTGTGATACCCGTACACCACTCCTTGTGACAGTCGTACACCTCTCCTTGTGATACCCGTACACCTCTCCTTGTGACAGTCGTACACCACTCCTTGTGATACCCGTACACCACTCCTTGTGACAGTCGTACACCTCTCCTTGTGATACCCGTACACCACTCCTTGTGATACCCGTACACCTCTCCTTGTGACAGTCGTACACCACTCCTTGTGACAGTCGTACACCTCTCCTTGTGATACCCGTACACCACTCCTTGTGATACCCGTACACCTCTCCTTGTGATACCCGTACACCACTCCTTGTGATACCCGTACACCTCTCCTTGTGATACCCGTACACCTCTCCTTGTGACAGTCGTACACCTCTCCTTGTGATACCCGTACACCACTCCTTGTGATACCCGTACACCTCTCCTTGTGATACCCGTACACCTCTCCTTGTGATACCCGTACACCTCTCCTTGTGACAGTCGTACACCTCTCCTTGTGATACCCGTACACCTCTCCTTGTGATACCCGTACACCTCTCCTTGTGATACCCGTACACCTTTCCTTGTGATACCCGTACACCTCTCCTTGTGATACCCGTACACCTCTCCTTGTGATACCCGTACACCTCTCCTTGTGATACCCGTACACCTCTCCTTGTGATACCCGTACACCTCTCCTTGTGACAGTCGTACACCTCTCCTTGTGATACCCGTACACCTCTCCTTGTGATACCCGTACACCTCTCCTTGTGATACCCGTACACCTCTCCTTGTGATACCCGTACACCTCTCCTTGTGACAGTCGTACACCTCTCCTTGTGATACCCGTACACCTCTCCTTGTGATACCCGTACACCTCTCCTTGTGATACCCGTACACCTCTCCTTGTGATACCCGTACACCTCTCCTTGTGATACCCGTACACCACTCCTTGTGACAGTCGTACACCTCTCCTTGTGATACCCGTACACCTCTCCTTGTGATACCCGTACACCTCTCCTTGTGATACCCGTACACCACTCCTTGTGACAGTCGTACACCTCTCCTTGTGATACCCGTACACCTCTCCTTGTGACAGTCGTACACCTCTCCTTGTGATACCCGTACACCTCTCCTTGTGATACCCGTACACCTCTCCTTGTGATACCCGTACACCACTCCTTGTGATACCCGTACACCACTCCTTGTGATACCCGTACACCTCTCCTTGTGACAGTCGTACACCTCTCCTTGTGATACCCGTACACCACTCCTTGTGATACCCGTACACCACTCCTTGTGATACCCGTACACCACTCCTTGTGATACCCGTACACCACTCCTTGTGACAGTCGTACACCTCTCCTTGTGATACCCGTACACCACTCCTTGTGATACCCGTACACCACTCCTTGAGACAGTCGTACACCACTCCTTGTGATACCCGTACACCTCTCCTTGTGACAGTCGTACACCTCTCCTTGTGATACCCGTACACCTCTCCTTGTGATACCCGTACACCTCTCCTTGTGATACCCGTACACCTCTCCTTGTGATACCCGTACACCTCTCCTTGTGATACCCGTACACCTCTCCTTGTGATACCCGTACACCTCTCCTTGTGACAGTTGTACACCTCTCCTTGTGATACCCGTACACCACTCCTTGTGATACCCGTACACCTCTCCTTGTGATACCCGTACACCACTCCTTGTGACAGTCGTACACCTCTCCTTGTGATACCCGTACACCTCTCCTTGTGATACCCGTACACCTCTCCTTGTGATACCCGCACATCTCTCCTTGTGATACCCGTACACCTCTCTTTGTGATACCCGTACACCTCTCCTTGTGATACCCGTACACCACTCCTTGTGATACCCGTACACCACTCCTTGTGATACCCGTACACCTCTCCTTGTGATACCCGTACACCACTCCTTGTGATACCCGTACACCTCTCCTTGTGACAGTTGTACACCTCTCCTTGTGATACCCGTACACCTCTCCTTGTGATACCCGTACACCTCTCCTTGTGATACCCGTACACCTCTCCTTGTGATACCCGTACACCACTCCTTGTGATACCCGTACACCTCTCCTTGTGACAGTTGTACACCTCTCCTTGTGATACCCGTACACCTCTCCTTGTGATACCCGTACACCTCTCCTTGTGATACCCGTACACCTCTCCTTGTGATACCCGTACACCTCTCCTTGTGATACCCGTACACCTCTCCTTGTGACAGTTGTACACCTCTCCTTGTGATACCCGTACACCACTCCTTGTGATACCCGTACACCTCTCCTTGTGATACCCGTACACCACTCCTTGTGACAGTCGTACACCTCTCCTTGTGATACCCGTACACCTCTCCTTGTGATACCCGTACACCTCTCCTTGTGATACCCGCACATCTCTCCTTGTGATACCCGTACACCTCTCTTTGTGATACCCGTACACCTCTCCTTGTGATACCCGTACACCACTCCTTGTGATACCCGTACACCACTCCTTGTGATACCCGTACACCTCTCCTTGTGATACCCGTACACCTCTCCTTGTGACAGTCGTACACCTCTCCTTGTGATACCCGTACACCTCTCCTTGTGATACCCGTACACCTCTCCTTGTGATACCCGTACACCACTCCTTGTGATACCCGTACACCACTCCTTGTGATACCCGTACACCTCTCCTTGTGACAGTCGTACACCTCTCCTTGTGATACCCGTACACCACTCCTTGTGATACCCGTACACCACTCCTTGTGATACCCGTACACCACTCCTTGTGATACCCGTACACCACTCCTTGTGACAGTCGTACACCTCTCCTTGTGATACCCGTACACCACTCCTTGTGATACCCGTACACCACTCCTTGAGACAGTCGTACACCACTCCTTGTGATACCCGTACACCTCTCCTTGTGACAGTCGTACACCTCTCCTTGTGATACCCGTACACCACTCCTTGTGATACCCGTACACCTCTCCTTGTGACAGTCGTACACCTCTCCTTGTGATACCCGTACACCTCTCCTTGTGATACCCGTACACCACTCCTTGTGATACCCGTACACCTCTCCTTGTGATACCCGTACACCTCTCCTTATGATACCCGTACACCTCTCCTTGTGATACCCGTACACCACTCCTTGTGATACCCGTACACCACTCCTTGTGATACCCGTACACCTCTCCTTGTGACAGTCGTACACCTCTCCTTGTGATACCCGTACACCACTCCTTGTGATACCCGTACACCACTCCTTGTGATACCCGTACACCACTCCTTGTGATACCCGTACACCACTCCTTGTGACAGTCGTACACCTCTCCTTGTGATACCCGTACACCACTCCTTGTGATACCCGTACACCACTCCTTGAGACAGTCGTACACCACTCCTTGTGATACCCGTACACCTCTCCTTGTGACAGTCGTACACCTCTCCTTGTGATACCCGTACACCTCTCCTTGTGATACCCGTACACCTCTCCTTGTGATACCCGTACACCTCTCCTTGTGATACCCGTACACCTCTCCTTGTGATACCCGTACACCTCTCCGTGTGATACCCGTACACCACTCCTTGTGATACCCGTACACCTCTCCGTGTGATACCCGTACACCTCTCCTTGTGACAGTCGTACACCTCTCCTTGTGATACCCGTACACCTCTCCTTGTGATACCCGTACACCTCTCCTTGTGATACCCGTACACCTCTCCTTGTGATACCCGTACACCTCTCCTTGTGACAGTCAAAGAACAAAGAAATGTACAGCACAGGAACAGGCCCTTCGGCCCTCCAAGCCCGTGCCGACCATACTGCCCGACTAAACTACAATCTTCTACACTTCCTGGGTCCGTATCCTTCTATTCCCATCCTATTCATATATTTGTCAAGATGCCCCTTAAATGTCCCTATCGTCCCTGCCTCCACTACCTCCTCCGGTAGTGAGTTCCAGGCACCCACTACCCTCTGCGTAAAAAACTTGCCTCGTACATCTACTCTAAACTTTGCCCCTCTCACCTTAAACCTATGCCCCCTAGTAATTGACCCCTCTACCCTGGGGAAAAGCCTCTGACTATCCACTCTGTCTATGCCCCTCATAATTTTGTATACCTCTATCAGGTCGCCCCTCAACCTCCTTCGTTCCAGTGAGAACAAACCGAGTTTATTCAATCGCTCCTCATAGCTTATGCCCTCCATACCAGGCAACATTCTGGTAAATCTCTTCTGCACCCTCTCTAAAGCCTCCACATCCTTCTGGTAGTGTGGCGACCAGAATTGAACACTATACTCCAAGTGTGGCCTAACTAAGGTTCTATACAGCTGCAACATGACTTGCCAATTCTTATACTCAATGCCCCGGCCAATGAAGGCAAGCATGCCGTATGCCTTCTTGACTACCTTCTCCACCTGTGTAGCCCCTTTCAGTGATCTGTGGACCTGTACTCCTAGATCTCTTTGACTTTCAATACTCTTGAGGGTTCTACCATTCACTGTATATTCCCTACCTGCATTAGCCCTTCCAAAATGCATTACCTCACATTTGTCCAGGTTAAACTCCATCTGCCATCTCTCCGCCCAAGTCTCCAGACAATCTAAATCCTGCTGTATCCTCAGACAGTCCTCATCGCTATCCGCAATTCCACCAACCTTTGTGTCGTCTGCAAACTTACTAATCAGACCAGTTACATTTTCCTCCAAATCATTTATATATACTACAAAGAGCAAAGGTCCCAGCACTGATCCCTGTGGAACACCACTGGTCACAGCCCTCCAATTAGAAAAGCATCCCTCCATTGCTACCCTCTGCCTTCTATGGCCTAGCCAGTTCTGTATCCACCTTGCCAGTTCACCCCTGATCCCGTGTGACTTCACCTTTTGTACTAGTCTACCATGAGGGACCTTGTCAAAGGCCTTACTGAAGTCCATATAGACAACATCTACTGCCCTACCTGCATCAATCATCTTAGTGACCTCCTCGAAAAACTCTATCAAGTTAGTGAGACACGACCTCCCCTTCACAAAACCGTGCTGCCTCTCACTAATACGTCCATTTGCTTCCAAATGGGAGTAGATCCTGTCTCGAAGAATTCTCTCCAGTAATTTCCCTACCACTGAAGTAAGGCTCACCGGCCTGTAGTTCCCGGGATTATCCCTGCCACCCTTCTTAAACAGAGGAACAACATTGGCTATTCTCCAGTCCTCCGGGACATCCCCTGAAGACAGCGAGGATCCAAAGATTTCTGTCAAGGCCTCAGCAATTTCCTCTCCAGCCTCCTTCAGTATTCTGGGGTAGATCCCATCCGGCCCTGGGGACTTATCTACCTTAATATTTTTTAAGACACCCAACACCTCGTCTTTTTGGATCACAATGTGACCCAGGCTATCTACACCCCCTTCTCCAGACTCAACATCTACCAATTCCTTCTCTTTGGTGAATACTGATGCAAAGTATTCATTTAGTACCTCGCCCATTTCCTCTGGCTCCACACATAGATTCCCTTGCCTATCCTTCAGTGGGCCAACCCTTTCCCTGGCTACCCTCTTACTTTTTATGTAAGTGTAAAAAGCCTTGGGATTTTCCTTAACCCTATTTGCCAATGCCTTTTCATGACCCCTTCTAGCCCTCCTGACTCCTTGCTTAAGTTCCTTCCTACTTTCCTTATATGCCACACAGGCTTCGTCTGTTCCCAGCCTTTTAGCCCTGACAAATGCCTCCTTTTTCTTTTTGACGAGGCCTACAATATCACTCGTCATCCAAGGTTCCCGAAAATTGCCGTATTTATCTTTCTTCCTCACAGGAACATGCCTGTCCTGTATTCCTTTCAACTGACACTTGAAAGCCTCCCACATGTCAGATGTTGATTTGCCCTCAAACATCCGCCCCCAATCTATGTTCTTCAGTTCCCGCCTAATATTGTTATAATTAGCCTTCCCCCAATTTAGCACATTCATCCTCGGACCACTCTTATCCTTGTCCACCAGTACTTTAAAACTTACTGAATTGTGGTCACTGTTACCGAAATGCTCCCCTACTGAAACATCTACCACCTGGCCGGGCTCATTCCCCAATACCAGGTCCAGTACCGCCCCTTCCCTAGTTGGACTGTTTACATATTGTTTTAAGAAGCCCTCCTGGATGCTCCTTACAAACTCTGCCCCGTCTAAGCCCCTGGCACTAAGTGAGTCCCAGTCAATATTGGGGAAGTTGAAGTCTCCCATCACCACAACCCTGTTGTTTTTACTCTTTTCCAAAATCTGTCTACCTATCTGCTCCTCTATCTCCCGCTGGCTGTTGGGAGGCCTGTAGTATACCCCCAACATTGTGACTGCACCCTTCTTATTCCTGATCTCTACCCATATAGCCTCACTGCCCTCTGAGGTGTCCTCTCGCTGTATAGCTGTGATACTCTCCTGAACAAGTAGCGCAACTCCGCCTCCCCTTTTACATCCCCCTCTATCCCGCCTGAAACATCTAAATCCTGGAACGTTTAGCTGCCAATCCTGCCCTTCCCTCAACCAGGTCTCTGTAATGGCAACAACATCATAGTTCCAAGTAGTAATCCAAGCTCTAAGTTCATCTGCCTTACCCGTAATGCTCCTTGCATTAAAACATATGCACTTCAGGCCACCAGACCCGCTGTGTTCAGCAACTTCTCCCCGTCTGCGCTGCCTCAGAGCCACACTGTCCCTATTCCCTAGTTCTCCCTCAATGCTCTCACCTTCTGACCTATTGCTCCCGTGCCCACCCCCCTGCCATACTAGTTTAAACCCTCCCGTGTGACACTAGCAAACCTCGCGGCCAGGATATTTATGCCTCTCCGGTTTAGATGCAACCCGTCCATCTTATACAGGTCACACCTGCCCCGGAAGAGCTCCCAGTGGTCCAGATAACAGAAACCCTCCCTCCTACACCAGCTGTTTAGCCACGTGTTTGTCTGCTCTATCTTCCTATTTCTAGCCTCACTGGCACGTGGCACAGGGAGTAATCCCGAGATTACAACCCTCGAGGTCCTGTCTTTTAACTTTCTGCCTAGCTCCCTGAACTCCTGCTGCAGGACCTCATGCCCCTTCCTGCCTATGTCGTTAGTACCAATATGTACAACGACCTCTGCCTGTTTGCCCTCCCCCTTCAGGATTCCCTCTACCCGTTCGGAGACATCCTGGACCCTGGCACCAGGGAGGCAACATACCATCCTGGAGTCTCTTTCACGTCCACAGAAGCGCCTATCTGTGCCCCTGACTATAGAGTCCCCTATAACTATTACTCTTCTGCGCTTTGACCCTCCCTTCTGAACATCAGAGCCAGCCGTGGTGCCACTGCTCTGGCTGCTGCTGTTTTCCCCTGATAGGCTATCCCCCCCGACAGTATCCAAAGGGGTATATCTGTTCGAGAGGGGGACAACCACAGGGGATTCCTGCACTGACTGCCTGCCCTTTCTGGTGGTCACCCATTTCTCTGCCTGCACCTTGGGTGTGACCACACTTACATAACTGCGATCTATGACGCTTTCCGCCACCTGCATGCTCCTAAGTGCATCCAATTGCTGCTCCAACCGAACCATGCGGTCTGTGAGGAGCTGCAGTTGGGTGCACTTTCTGCAGATGAAGCCATCCGGGACACTGGAAGCCTCCCGGACCTGCCACATCTCACAGTCAGAGCACAGCACCCCTCTAACTGACATTGCGTCAATTAATTAAAATTAAAATTTGTCTTTTTTTTTTTTTTTTTAAATACTTTTTTTAAATTTCAAAGTTACTGTCAACTATCTGTTTCCTAGCACTAGATTTCTAATAGAAATGCGATAGCTAACTATAATATTCTCCGATCTCTGGCTTAGATATCCTCTAAATTATAATTAAGTTATTATGTTTAATTAGATCCCAAATACTCAAAAAAATTTAGGTTAGAATCCCAACCAGCCACTCAGGTCACAACTTTTCTGTGATGTCACTTCAGTTTCCCCCGACACACACAATTTGAAAAACAGGTATAAAAGTAAAAATCACTTGCTTACCTTCTGAGATGTTCTCAGGTTCCCTCGCTGACAGAGACTGCTCCTCCACCTCCAATCCTTGACCTGCACAATGCTAATAATATAATAATATAATATGGCACTTACCTTACACCAATGGGTCTTATTATTAGGTTAGAGGAGGAGGGCGGGTGGGAGACACTACACGTGTAGTGTCTCGGGTTTCCTCTCCACCAGAATTTATTGGGGGGGGGGGGGGCACTTGCCAGAGGTCGAACTTCCGGTTCCCGCCGAAATCCAAAGGGCTGCTCCTGCAAAGGTAAGTGCTTTTAAACTAACTACTCACCTCCAAGTCCACAGTCGTACACCTCTCCTTGTGATACCCGTACACCTCTCCTTGTGATACCCGTACACCTCTCCTTGTGATACCCGTACACCTCTCCTTGTGATACCCGTACACCTCTCCTTGTGATACCCGTACACCTCTCCTTGTGATACCCGTACACCTCTCCTTGTGACAGTCGTACACCTCTCCTTGTGATACCCGTACACCTCTCCTTGTGATACCCGTACACCTCTCCTTGTGATACCCGTACACCTCTCCTTGTGATACCCGTACACCTCTCCTTGTGATACCCGTACACCTCTCCTTGTGATACCCGTACACCTCTCCTTGTGATACCCGTACACCTCTCCTTGTGATACCCGTACACCTCTCCTTGTGATACCCGTACACCTCTCCTTGTGATACCCGTACACCTCTCCTTGTGATACCCGTACACCTCTCCTTGTGACAGTCGTACACCTCTCCTTGTGATACCCGTACACCTCTCCTTGTGACAGTCGTACACCTCTGCTTGTGATACCCGTACACCTCTCCTTGTGATACCCGTACACCTCTCCTTGTGATACCCGTACACCTCTCCTTGTGATACCCGTACACCTCTCCTTGTGATACCCGTACACCACTCCTTGTGATACCCGTACACCTCTCCTTGTGATACCCGTACACCATTCCTTGTGACAGTCGTACACCTCTCCTTGTGATACCCGTACACCTCTCCTTGTGATACCCGTACACCTCTCCTTGTGATACCCGTACACCTCTCCTTGTGATACCCGTACACCTCTCCTTGTGATACCCGTACACCTCTCCTTGTGATACCCGTACACCTCTCCTTGTGATACCCGTACACCTCTCCTTGTGATACCCGTACACCTCTCCTTGTGATACCCGTACACCTCTCCTTGTGATACCCGTACACCTCTCCTTGTGATACCCGTACACCTCTCCTTGTGACAGTCGTACACCTCTCCTTGTGATACCCGTACACCTCTCCTTGTGACAGTCGTACACCTCTGCTTGTGATACCCGTACACCCCTCCTTGTGATACCCGTACACCACTCCTTGTGATACCCGTACACCTCTCCTTGTGACAGTCGTACACCTCTCCTTGTGATACCCGTACACCTCTCCTTGTGATACCCGTACACCACTCCTTGTGACAGTCGTACACCTCTCCTTGTGACAGTCGTACACCTCTCCTTGTGATACCCGTACACCTCTCCTTGTGATACCCGTACACCATTCCTTGTGATACCCGTACACCTCTCCTTGTGATACCCGTACACCACTCCTTGTGACAGTCGTACACCTCTCCTTGTGACAGTCGTACACCTCTCCTTGTGATACCCGTACACCACTCCTTGTGACAGTCGTACACCTCTCCTTGTGACAGTCATACACCTCTCCTTGTGATACCCGTACACCTCTCCTTGTGATACCCGTACACCACTCCTTGTGATACCCGTACACCACTCCTTGTGATACCCGTACACCTCTCCTTGTGATACCCGTACACCTCTCCTTGTGATACCCGTACACCTCTCCTTGTGATACCCGTACACCTCTCCTTGTGATACCCGTACACCTCTCCTTGTGATACCCGTACACCTCTCCTTGTGATACCCGTACACCTCTCCGTGTGATACCCGTACACCACTCCTTGTGATACCCGTACACCTCTCCGTGTGATACCCGTACACCTCTCCTTGTGATACCCGTACACCTCTCCTTGTGACAGTCGTACACCTCTCCTTGTGATACCCGTACACCTCTCCTTGTGATACCCGTACACCTCTCCTTGTGATACCCGTACACCACTCCTTGTGATACCCGTACACCTCTCCTTGTGATACCCGTACACCTCTCCTTGTGACAGTCGTACACCTCTCCTTGTGATACCCGTAAACCTCCCCTTGTGATACCCGTACACCTCTCCTTGTGATACCTGTACACCACTCCTTGTGATACCCGTACACCTCTCCTTGTGATACCCGTACACCTCTCCTTGTGACAGTCGTACACCTCTCCTTGTGATACCCGTACACCTCTCCTTGTGATACCCGTACACCTCTCCTTGTGATACCCGTACACCACTCCTTGTGATACCCGTACACCTCTCCTTGTGATACCCGTACACCACTCCTTGTGATACCCGTACACCTCTCCTTGTGATACCCGTACACCTCTCCTTGTGATACCCGTACACCTCTCCTTGTGATACCCGTACACCTCTCCTTGTGATACCCGTACACCTCTCCTTGTGATCCCCGTACACCTCTCCTTGTGATACCCGTACACCACTCCTTCTGATACCCGTACACCTCTCCTTGTGATACCCGTACACCTCTCCTTGTGATACCCGTACACCTCTCCTTGTGATACCCGTACACCTCTCCGTGTGATACCCGTACACCACTCCTTGTGATACCCGTACACCTCTCCGTGTGATACCCGTACACCTCTCCTTGTGATACCCGTACACCTCTCCTTGTGACAGTCGTACACCTCTCCTTGTGATACCCGTACACCTCTCCTTGTGATACCCGTACACCTCTCCTTGTGATACCCGTACACCTCTCCTTGTGATACCCGTACACCACTCCTTGTGACAGTCGTACACCTCTCCTTGTGACAGTCGTACACCTTTCCTTGTGATACCGGTACACCACTCCTTGTGATACCCGTACACCTCTCCTTGTGATACCCGTACACCTCTCCTTGTGATACCCGTACACCACTCCTTGTGATACCCGTACACCTCTCCTTGTGATACCCGTACACCACTCCTTGTGATACCCGTACACCTCTCCTTGTGACAGTCGTACACCACTCCTTGTGATACCCGTACACCTCTCCTTGTGATACCCGTACACCTCTCCTTGTGACAGTCGTACACCACTCCTTGTGATACCCGTACACCTCTCCTTGTGATACCCGTACACCTCTCCTTGTGATACCCGTACACCTCTCCTTGTGATACCCGTACACCACTCCTTGTGACAGTCGTACACCTCTCCTTGTGACAGTCGTACACCTTTCCTTGTGATACCGGTACACCACTCCTTGTGATACCCGTACACCTCTCCTTGTGATACCCGTACACCTCTCCTTGTGATACCCGTACACCACTCCTTGTGATACCCGTACACCTCTCCTTGTGATACCCGTACACCTCTCCTTGTGATACCCGTACACCACTCCTTGTGATACCCGTACACCTCTCCTTGTGATACCCATACACCTCTCCTTGTGATACCCGTACACCTCTCCTTGTGATACCCGTACACCTCTCCTTGTGACATTCGTACACCTCTCCTTGTGATACCCGTACACCTCTCCTTGTGATACCCGTACACCACTCCTTGTGATACCCGTACACCTCTCCTTGTGATACCCGTATACCTCTCCTTGTGATACCCGTACACCTCTCCTTGTGATACCCGTACACCTCTCCTTGTGACAGTCGTACACCTCTCCTTGTGATACCCGTACACCTCTCCTTGTGACAGTCGTACACCTCTCCTTGTGATACCCGTACACCCCTCCTTGTGATACCCGTACACCACTCCTTGTGATACCCGTACACCTCTCCTTGTGACAGTCGTACACCTCTCCTTGTGATACCCGTACACCTCTCCTTGTGATACCCGTACACCACTCCTTGTGATACCCGTACACCTCTCCTTGTGACAGTCGTACACCTCTCCTTGTGATACCCGTACACCTCTCCTTGTGACAGTCGTACACCTCTCCTTGTGATACCCGTACACCTCTCCTTGTGATACCCGTACACCTCTCCTTGTGATACCCGTACACCTCTCCTTGTGATACCCGTACACCACTCCTTGTGATACCCGTACACCACTCCTTGTGATACCCGTACACCTCTCCTTGTGATACCCGTACACCACTCCTTGTGATACCCGTACACCTCTCCTTGTGATACCCGTACACCTCTCCTTGTGATACCCGTACACCTCTCCTTGTGATACCCGTACACCTCTCCTTGTGATACCCGTACACCACTCCTTGAGACAGTCGTACACCTCTCCTTGTGACAGTCGTACACCTCTCCTTGTGACAGTCGTACACCTCTCCTTGTGATACCCGTACACCTCTCCTTGTGATACCCGTACACCATTCCTTGTGATACCCGTACACCTCTCCTTGTGATACCCGTACACCACTCCTTGTGATACCCGTACACCTCTCCTTGTGACAGTCGTACACCTCTCCTTGTGATACCCGTACACCTCTCCTTGTGATACCCGTACACCTCTCCTTGTGATACCCGTACACCTCTCCTTGTGACAGTCGTACACCTCTCCTTGTGATACCCGTACACCTCTCCTTGTGACAGTCGTACACCTCTCCTTGTGATACCCGTACACCCCTCCTTGTGATACCCGTACACCACTCCTTGTGATACCCGTACACCACTCCTTATGATACCCGTACACCACTCCTTGTGATACCCGTACACCTCTCCTTGTGATAACCGTACACCACTCCTTGTGACAGTCGTACACCTCTCCTTGTGATACCCGTACACCTCTCCTTGTGATACCCGTACACCTCTCCTTGTGATACCCGTACACCTCTCCTTGTGACAGTCGTACACCATTCCTTGTGATACCCGTACACCACTCCTTGTGATACCCGTACACCTCTCCTTGTGACAGTCGTACACCTCTCCTTGTGACAGTCGTACACCACTCCTTGTGATACCCGTACACCTCTCCTTGTGATACCCGTACACCTCTCCTTGTGATACCCGTACACCTCTCCTTGTGATACCCGTACACCATTCCTTGTGATACCCGTACACCTCTCCTTGTGATACCCGTACACCTCTCCTTGTGATACCCGTACACCTCTCCGTGTGATACCCGTACACCACTCCTTGTGATCCCGTACACCACTCCTTGTGATACCCGTACACCTCTCCTTGTGATACCCGTACACCTCTCCTTGTGATACCCGTACACCTCTCCTTGTGATACCCGTACACCATTCCTTGTGACAGTCGTACACCTCTCCTTGTGATACCCGTACACCATTCCTTGTGATACCCGTACACCACTCCTTGTGATACCCGTACACCACTCCTTGTGATACCCGTACACCTCTCCTTGTGATACCCGTACACCTCTCCTTGTGATACCCGTACACCTCTCCTTGTGATACCCGTACACCATTCCTTGTGATACCCGTACACCTCTCCTTGTGATACCCGTACACCACTCCTTGTGACAGTCGTACACCTCTCCTTGTGATACCCGTACACCTCTCCTTGTGATACCCGTACACCTCTCCTTGTGATACCCGTACACCTCTCCTTGTGATACCCGTACACCACTCCTTGTGATACCCGTACACCTCTCCTTGTGATACCCGTACACCTCTCCTTGTGATACCCGTACACCTCTCCTTGTGACAGTCGTACACCTCTCCTTGTGATACCCGTACACCTCTCCTTGTGATACCCGTACACCTCTCCTTGTGATACCCGTACACCTCTCCTTGTGATACCCGTACACCTCTCCTTGTGATACCCGTACACCTCTCCTTGTGATACCCGTACACCTCTCCTTGTGATACCCGTACACCTCTCCTTGTGATACCCGTACACCTCTCCTTGTGATACCCGTACACCTCTCCTTGTGATACCCGTACACCTCTCCTTGTGATACCCGTACACCACTCCTTGTGATACCCGTACACCTCTCCTTGTGATACCCGTACACCTCTCCTTGTGACAGTCGTACACCTCTCCTTGTGATACCCGTACACCACTCCTTGTGACAGTCGTACACCTCTCCTTGTGACAGTCGTACACCTCTCCTTGTGATACCCGTACACCTCTCCTTGTGATACCCGTACACCACTCCTTGTGATACCCGTACACCACTCCTTGTGATACCCGTACACCTCTCCTTGTGATACCCGTACACCTCTCCTTGTGATACCCGTACACCATTCCTTGTGACAGTTGTACACCTCTCCTTGTGATACCCGTACACCTCTCCTTGTGATACCCGTACACCATTCCTTGTGATACCCGTACACCTCTCCTTGTGATACCCGTACACCACTCCTTGTGACAGTCGTACACCTCTCCTTGTGACAGTCGTACACCTCCCCTTGTGATACCCGTACACCACTCCTTGTGACAGTCGTACACCTCTCCTTGTGACAGTCGTACACCTCTCCTTGTGATACCCGTACACCTCTCCTTGTGATACCCGTACACCACTCCTTGTGATACCCGTACACCACTCTTTGTGATACCCGTACACCTCTCCTTGTGATACCCGTACACCTCTCCTTGTGATACCCGTACACCATTCCTTGTGACAGTCGTACACCTCTCCTTGTGACAGTCGTACACCTCTCCTTGTGATACCCGTACACCTCTCCTTGTGATACCCGTACACCTCTCCTTGTGATACCCGTACACCATTCCTTGTGACAGTCGTACACCTCTCCTTGTGACAGTCGTACACCTCTCCTTGTGATACCCGTACACCTCTCCTTGTGATACCCGTACACCACTCCTTGTGATACCCGTACACCTCTCCTTGTGATACCCGTACACCTCTCCTTGTGATACCCGTACACCATTCCTTGTGACAGTCGTACACCTCTCCTTGTGACAGTCGTACACCTCTCCTTGTGATACCCGTACACCTCTCCTTGTGATACCCGTACACCTCTCCTTGTGATACCCGTACACCATTCCTTGTGACAGTTGTACACCTCTCCTTGTTCATCGGTGGGGGAGGGCGTGACTGTTTGTGGAAGGGGGAGCAATCAAGCGGGGCTGCTTTGTCCTGGATGGTGTCGAGCTTTTCGAGGGTTGTTGGGAGCCGCACTCATCCAGGCAAGTGGAGAGTATTCCCTCACACTCCTGACTTGTGCCTTGTAGATGGTGGACAGGCTTTGGGGGGGGGGGGGGGGGGGGGGTCAGGAGGCGAGTTACGCTCCGCAGGATTCCCAGCCTCTGACCTGCCCTGGTAGCCACAGTATTAATGTGGCTGGGTCCAGTTCAGTTTCTGATCAATGGTAACCCCAGGGTGTTGATTGTGGGGGATTCAGCGATGGTAATGCCATCGAATGTCATGGGGCGATGGTTAGATTCTCTCTTGTAGGAGATGGTCATTGCCGGGCACTTGTGTGGTGTGAATGTAACTTGCCACTTGTCAGCCCCGAGCCTGGATATTGTCCAGGTCTTGCTGCATTTGGACAGGGACTATTTCTACAAGACCTCCTGACAAAGCTGCTGAAAACGGTGCTTTAACTGGAAGCTGATTTGAGCAATAAATAGGGGTACTGTCCTGCTTTAGGGTCTCCTGAATATTCAACATCGAGAGGAGACGCGTGGGCCATACTGAACGGTTTGTCCACATCTTTGACCACAACAGTTTCGATTTTAAGAACGGCTCCTGTGATGTGTTTGCAAAGCTCCCTGTGGACCACAATCCCGAGATTGGAGCCTTTTGGAGCCGATTCAAACCCGACCTCCTGAAGCTCGAGACTGTGTTGGGATTGCACCCAATTACCTGGGTAATGATCTGCCAATTATCGTTCTCTTAACAAGTTCCAAAAAGCATTATTTCGCCACTTATTCAAGAAGATTAATCGGGCCCCCCCCCCAAGGAGCCAATGGGTTTGAGAAACAGGAGGAGGATGCGCGGCTGTATAAATCCCGAGCTGGTCAGCGCACCTCCAGCAAGTCGGGAACGGGCGAGGAGGGCAGTAGAATGCTTCTTGTCGCTTTTGCTGCAGTTTTTGCTTTTGTTGGTGAGCGATATTCCGAAACTTACTGAATAACAATGGAACTTGGGAAAGCGCCTCAGAGGCAATGTTGGAACGTTGTGGCCACGGATGGTGGTTTGCAGGAGAGGCGTTCTAGGTTTCTACCAACACTGAAGCCAAACGGTCAGGGGATTTGTCGTATTCCGAAGCAGAGGGAAATCCTCCTTTCGTTCGTATTGAAGGGGATTCCTCTCTGGTTCGACCACACCTGGAATATTGTGTCCAGTCCTGGTCGCCTCATTATAGGAAGGAGGTGGATGCTTTGGAGAGGGTGCAGAGGAGATTTACCAGGATGCTGCCTGGACTGGAGGGCAGGTCTTATGAAGAAAGGTTGAGGGAGCTCGGGCTTTTCTCACTGGAGCGAAGAAGGCAGAGAGGTGACTTGATAGAGGTGTACAAGAGAGGTATGGATAGAGTGGATAGCCAGAGACTTTTCCCCAGGGCGGAAATGGCTGTCACAAGCGGACATAATTTGAAGGTGATTGGAGGAAGGTATCGGGGAGATGTCAGAGGTTCTTTACACAGAGAGTGGTGGGTGTGTGGAATGCATTGCCAGCAGAGGTGGTGGAGTCTGAGGCAATAGGGACATTTAAGCGACTCTTGGACACATGGACAGCAGTAAATTGAAGGGGTGGAGGTCAGGCTGATCTTAGATTCGGATAAATTGTTGGCCGTAGGGCCTGTACTGTGTTGCACTGTTCTAGGATCCATGTTCTCGAAGAGCGAAGAGCTGATTTGGGGGATTTTAACAAACAAAGTTGGGATTGAGGAACCTTGTGGGAGATTTTTGCCCAGGGTCAGGTTTCTGGAAAGTTGTGCTGTCTTGGCATTAACCATTTTCGGTGATATGGTTCATTAAAGTGTCTCGCACGCGATTCCCTCGCCGGTCAGCAGCCAGCTTGCGCTTCCACCTCTGGTAACAAACTCTCTGTTTCTATTTCAGACCTTGGAGCGGCTTTCGACAATGATGTTAGTAGTCAAAAGATTTTTACATTTATCTCTGCTGGTTTGAACGTTTCTGCAGTTTTTAATGTCGGTTTGTTGGTGCTCATTTGCTAATCTGTTCTCTCCAAGCCTCACTGTGAAAGGTATCCTCGCCTGTCGAGGTGTCCAAAGCCGTATCGGTTCATCTGCGGGTCGAACGGTGTCACCTACTCACACCCATGTGTGCTCTGCTTTGAAGCTATGTAAGTGTCCTCCATCGCAGACTGCAACGTCACGGTAAAGATTCACATGACGAGGGCGGCACGGTGGCGCAGTGGGTTAGCGCTGCTGCCTCACGGTGCCGAGGCCCCGGGTTCGATCCCGGCCCCGGGTCACTGTCCATGTGGAGTTTGCACATTCTCCCCGTGTTTGCGTGGGTCTCACCCCCACAACCCAAAGATGTGCGGGGGAGGTGGATTGGCCGCGCTCAATTGCCCCTTGGGAAAAATGAATTGGGTATTCTGAATTTATAAAAAAAACAGAAAGATCCACATTACGGATGAAAAGTAAATTTGTACGTCGGAATGCTGGTGCTAGAGTTGTGGAAACGCCCCCCGGTATTCATCTGATACCCCCCGCCCCGCCTGCAGTTTAGCCCCTCGGGTACCGCATGTGGGGCAGTGCCAGGGAGCAGTGCCCAGGCGTGACCCTCGCCCCAAGATATATGTCGGTGCTCAGACGATCGCCATGTTCATCATCGGGCCCCGAAAGCAAAAGGCTCCCTTCTTACCGATAGGTCCTTGGGTGAGAGACTGTGCGAATGGGCGCCACGATAGCACAGTGGTTAGCACTGTGGTTTCACAGCTCCAGGGTCCCGGGTTCGATTCCCAGCTCGGGTCACTGTCTGTGCGGAGTCTGCACGTTCTCCCCCGTGTGTGCGTGGGTTTCCTCCAGGTGCTCCGGTTTCCTCCCACAGTCCAAAGACGTGCTGTTGGGTGAATTGGACATTCTGAATTCTCCCTCTGTGTACCCGAACAGGCGCCGGAATGTGGCGACTAGGGGCTTTTCACAGTAACTTCATCGCAGTGTTAATGTCAGCCTACTTGTGACACCGATAAAGACTATTATCGCTGAAATGATACCCTTCCGCCTCTTCTCCCATTCTCGCGAGATTGCGGCTGTTCGCCGATCTGTGTCCAAGGTTCTGACAGTCACCGCAGATGCGGACAAGCATTTCCCTGGTACCAGGTCTGAGGGACACAGAGTTAAGGTTTTGGGAAAGGGATGGAGGAGAGGGGAGGGGTGAGGAAGATACGCTTCAACGCAGCGAGTGATAATGACCAGGATGCCCTTTCCCTGTGGGTCGATGGGAGTTTGCGAGGATGAACTATTTCAAAGGAAATTGGATGAGTGTTTGAGTGAAATACGGCTGGAGGGATAGAGTGGGAAACTGAGTGACTCTGTCAAGTCAGGTGGTAAAACAGCAATGATATTGAATATTGATTATAATAATAATGATATGACCCCCCCCCCCCCCCTCCCCAGTTTAGTCTGTTCCACAGCAGGATGCTACATTAGTAAAGGCTCCCCTTGGTACATCCATCACCGAGTTGTCTGAGTGGCCTTATCGGGGTAGCCCTTTCTCCCGACGTTCCGATGTCACCTCCTCCGTCTTCAGTGTTGACTATTCCGCCAGCCCTGAGCTCTGGGAGCGGCTCCTGTGAATCCCTATTTCTGCCTCTGCTCCATCCACTCGCGGCCTGGCTCAGATAGTCTCAAAACAAACCTTCCCAATCCACCTAACCGCGCGTCTCTCGGGACGTGTGGGGGGAAACCGGAGCGCCCGGAGGAAACCCACGCAGACACGGGGAGAAGGTGCAGACTCCGCACAGACAGCGACCCAAGCCGGGAATCGAACCCGGGACCCTGGAGCTGTGAAGCCACAGTGCTAACCGCTGCGCTGCCCATATTCAGATTCTCAGATCGGTGTATTACTTAACACACCAGGCGAACACTGACACCAATAAACAGCTTTGTTCCCAAGAAACTGCTAATCCTCAGCACTATCTGCACTCCCCCAACCTTGGTGTCATCCGCGAACGTACTAATCAGACCAGCGACATTTTCCTCCAAATTGTTTATGTCTACTACAAACAACAGAGGTCCCAGCACCGATCCCTGTGGAACACCGCTAGTCACAAGCTTCCATTCAGAAAAACACCCGTCTACTGCTACCCTTGGCCTTCTGTGACCGAGCCAGTTCTGTCTCCATCTTGCCACCTCACCCCTGATCCCGTGTGACTTCACCTTTTGTACCAGTCTGCCATGAGGGACCTTGTCAAAGGCGTTACTGAAGTCCATATAGACAACATCCACTGCCCTACCTGCATCAATCATCTTTGTCACCTCCTCAAAGTTAGTGAGGCACGACCTCCCCTTCACAAAACCAGGCTGTCTATCGCGAATGAGTCCATTTGTTTCCAAATGGATATAAATCTTTAATCTCCATTGTCACAAGTACGCTGACATTAACGCTGCGATGAAGTTCCTGTGAAAAGCCCCTAGTCGCCACACTCCGGTGCCTGTTCGGGTCACAGAGGGAGAATTCAGAATGTCCAATTCACCCAACAGCACGTCTTTCGGGACTTGTGGGAGGAAACCGGAGCACCCGGAGGAAACCCACGCAGACACGGGGAGAACGTGCAGACTCCGCACAGACAGTGACCCAGCGGGGAATCGAGCCCGGGACCCTGGCACTGTGAAGCAACAGTGCTAACCATTGTGGTACTGTGCTGCCCCTGTCCATGAGAATTCTCTCCAATAGTCTACCTACTATCCACGTGAGGCTCACCGGCCTATAGTTTCCAGGATTATCACTGCTACCTTTCTTAAGCAGCGGTACCACATTAGCTATTCTCCAGTCCTCTGGGCTCTCGCCTGTAGCCAATGAGGATACAAAGATGTCAGTCAAGGCCCCAGCAATTTCCTCCCTTGCTCCCCTCAGTATTCTGGGGTAAATCCCATCCGGCCCAGGAGACTTATCCGCCTTAATTTCTTTTAAAACAACCAACACCTTTTCGATGTTAACAGTCACCCTGCTGAATGGCCGATTTGACCCTAGCCCCCCACCTTCCACGGTGCTGCTTGTCTTAGTTCAAACAAAAGGACTCATGTTTTTCATTTTCTTTCAGATTAAGAGGTGTGGATATCAAAATGCAATATCCAGGAAAATGCAAAAAACGCAAAAAGGGACAGAGGGAGCAGTGACTGAAAGTTGTTGAAATGCTTTGTAATCATCTCGCTAATAAAATAACTAAAATACGAATAATCCAGTGTGACAATGCTTCACAAGCCAGGGGTGGGAAACGGGGGCCAAGGGAACTCAGCACAATAATTACCCGACTGTCGACATTCCTGGTGTGAAAATCCACCATTCGGAACGCCGCGCTCCGCCTTTTAGAGGCCGTGAGGGATAGAAGTGAATGGCGCAAGTGTGGTGGTATGTATTAGGGGTCATGTGGGACTGTGAAGCCGTGATGCTATTGGCTGACAGATCCCGGGTCCTGGTTGGCTGCCGACTCCTGGCTCCGCCCTGAAGGCGGAGTACAAGAACCCGAGCTTCTCCCCGCCGCTTCATTCTGTTGCTGAGCTGCTGGGGACAAGTCTCGCTTAACAAAGCCTGGATCGAATTCATCACTACTCGCCTCTCTCGTAAGTCATTGTGCGCTACAATTTATTAAGCGAGCTTAAAGGACTATGGAGCTCCGGATCGCCCCGGAATGCCTGCGGATCAGCCCCCACGCAGCGAACTCGGCAGCAGTATTCAAACACTGGCAAGCTTGCTTTGAAGGCTACCTCCGAACGGCCCCCGGCCGGATCACAGAAGACCAGAAAATGCAGGTCCTGCATTCGAGGGTAAGCCCGGAAATTTACCCTCTCATAGAAGACGCAGAGGATTTCCCGACGGCGCTCGCATTGCTGAAGGGCATCTACGTTCGGCCCGTGAACCAGGTCTACGCACGCCACCAACTCGCAACGAGACGGCAAAGTCCCGGAGAATCGCTAGAAGAATTCTACGCCGCGCTGCTAATTTTGGGACGGGGCTGCAGCTGCCCGCCGGTGAATGCGATGGAACACACGGACCTGCTAATTCGCGATGCGTTTGTGGCAGGTATGAACTCTCCCCAAATCCGCCAAAGACTTTTAGAAAGAGAGTCGCTAGGACTCTCAGAGGCACGGGCCCTTGCAGCTTCCCTAGATGTGGCCGCGCGAAACGCCCGCGCCTACGGCCCCGACCGCGCGGCAGCCCCTTGGACTCCGTGGACCCCCGTCGCGACAAACTCCCCCCCCCTCGCAAGCTTGCGCGGTTAAAGCGCCAGACCATCCCGGGGGGGCCCGCTGCTATTTCTGCGGACAAGCGAAACACCCCCGGCAGCGCTGCCCGGCCCGCGCAGCTATTTGTAAAAGCTGCGGCAAGAAGGGCCATTACGCGGCAGTGTGCCGGTCCCGGGGGGGTCGCCGCAATCCCCGGAGAAGAACGAGCCCAGCACATCCCAAACGCTCCCCAACTCCCCCCAGCGCCCCATGTGCGACCCGCGGGTGCCGCCATCTTGGGTCCCGGGCACCACGAGGGGAGGACGGGCGCCGCCATCTTGTGACCCCCCAGCCACGTGCGATTCATGGGGGCGGCCATTTTGTCCACCCCCGACCACGTGCGATTCATGGACACCGCCATCTTGGTTGACAACAAAGGACCCCAGCACGACGGCTCCACGGGGTCCGAAGAAAACGCCGTGACACTACTACCACGATTGGCTTCGGTGACTCTGGATCAATCGCGGCCCCGGACGCTCCAAACGACGACAACAACGGTGCTGGTCAACGGATACGAGACGCCATGCCTGATCGACTCCGGGAGCACGGAATGTTTTATTCACCCAGACACGGTAAGACGCTATTTTCTGTCCATCCATCCAAGCACGCAAAAGATTTCCCGAGCTGCAGGATCCCACTCCGTAGAGATCAAAGGGTTCTGCATCGCGAACCTAACGGTGCAAGGGAGGGAGTTTAAGAACTACAGGCTCTACGTCCTTCCCCAACTCTGCGCGCCCACATTACTGGGATTAGATTTCCAGTGTAACCTGCAGAGCCTAACATTCCAATTCGGCGGCCCAATACCCCCACTCACTATCTGCGGCCTCGCAACTCTCAAGGTTGAACCGCCGTCCTTGTTTGCGAACCTTACCCCGGATTGCAAACCCGTCGCCACTAGGAGCAGACGGTACAGCGCCCAGGACCGGATATTTATTCGGTCTGAAGTCCAGCGGTTGCTGAAGGAAGGCATAATCCAGGCCAGCAATAGTCCCTGGAGAGCCCAGGTGGTAGTCGTGAAGACCGGGGAGAAGCAGAGGATGGTCGTAGACTATAGTCAGACCATCAACAGGGACACGCAGCTAGATGCGTACCCTCTCCCCCGCATATCCGACATGGTCAATCGGATTGCCCAGTATAAAGTCTTCTCCACCGTGGACCTCAAGTCCGCCTACCACCAGCTCCCCATCCGCCCAAGTGACCGCAAGTACACAGCCTTCGAGGCATACGGGCGTCTATACCACTCCCTAAGGGTCCCATTTGGCGTCACAAACGGGGTCTCGGTCTTCCAACGGGAGATGGACCGAATGGTTGACCAGCACGGGTTGCAGGCCACGTTCCCGTACCTCGACAACGTAACCATCTGCGGCCACGATCAGCAGGACCACGACGCCAACCTCCAAAAATTCCTCCAGACCGCCAAAGCCTTGAACCTCACGTACAACGAGGACAAGTGCGTTTTTAGCACCGATCGGCTAGCCATTCTGGGCTACATAGTGCGCAATGGGATAATAGGCCCCGACCCCGAACGCATGCGCCCCCTTATGGAATTTCCCCTCCCCCACTGCTCCAAAGCCCTGAAACGCTGCCTGGGGTTCTTTTCATATTACGCCCAGTGGGTCCCCCAGTACGCAGACAAGGCCCGCCCGCTAATATAGTCCACGATCTTCCCTCTGTCGATAGAGGCCCGCCAGGCCTTCAGCCGCTTCAAAGCGGATATCGCAAAGGCCACGATGCGCGCCATCGACGAGTCCCTCCCCTTCCAGGTCGAGAGCGACGCCTCTGACGTAGCTCTAGCGGCTACCCTTAACCAAGCGGGCAGACCCGTGGCCTTTTTCTCCCGGACCCTCCACGCCTCAGAAATCCGCCACTCCTCAGTGGAAAAGGAAGCCCAAGCCATAGTGGAAGCTGTGCGACATTGGAGGCATTACCTGGCCGGCAGGAGATTCACTCTCCTCACGGACCAACAGTCGGTAGCTTTCATGTTCGATAGTGCACAGCGGGGCAAAATTAAAAATGACAGGATCTTAAGGTGGAGGATCGAGCTCTCCACCTATAACTATGAGATCTTGTACCGTCCCGGAAAGCTGAACGAGCCGTCCGATGCCCTATCCCGCGGCACATGTACCAACGCACAAATAGACCGCCTCCAAGCCCTCCACGAGGACCTCTGTCAACCGGGGGTCACTCGGTTCTACCATTTTATAAAGTCCCGCAACCTCCCCTACTCTGTGGAGGAGGTCCGTACAGTCACCAGGAACTGCCACATCTGCGCAGAGTGCAAACCGCACTTTTTCAGGCCGGATAGAGCGCACCTGATCAAGGCTTCCCGTCCCTTTGAACGCCTCAGTCTGGATTTCAAAGGGCCCCTCCCCTCCACCGACCGCAACATATACTTCCTGAACATGGTGGACGAGTACTCCCGTTTCCCCTTCGCCATCCCCTGCCCCGACATGACCGCGGCCACAGTCATTAAAGCCGTTGGCACCATATTCACACTGTTCGGTTGCCCCGCATACGTCCACAGCGACAGGGGGTCCTCCTTCATGAGTGACGAGCTGCGCCAGTTCCTGCTCAGCAAGGGTATAGCCTCGAGCAGGACGACCAGCTACAACCCCCGGGGCAACGGGCAAGTAGAGAGTGAGAATGGCACGGTCTGGAAGACCGTCCTACTGGCCCTACGGTCCAGGGGTCTCCCAGTTTCCCGGTGGCAGGAGGTCCTCCCGGACGCTCTCCACTCCATCCGGTCGCTACTGTGTACCACCACTAACCAAACGCCTCATGAGCACCTCCTTGTCTTCCCCAGGAAGTCCTCCTCTGGAACGTCGCTGCCGACCTGGCTGGCGGCCCCAGGACCCATCTTGCTCCGGAAACATGTGCGGGCGCACAAGTCGGTCCCGTTGGTCGAGAGGGTTGGCCTCCTCCACGCGAACCCGCAGTACGCTTACGTGGCGTACCCCGACGGCCGACAGGACACGGTGTCCCTGCGGGACCTGGCGCCCGCCGGCAACACACACCCCCGACACCGATCATCCCCTCCCTGCCACCGGCGCACCCCGCGACCGCCCCCTTCCCGGGAGGATCGGTCCTCCTCCCGTGCCCGCCCAGGAGTAAAACAGGAACAAACACCGAAACGCTCCCGGAGACGACAACGCCTGAACAAGCACCTGCACCACCACCGGGGCTGAGGCGATCGACGAGGAAGACCAGACTGCCCGCTCGACTCGTGGCATCCGCGTGACACCAAGAATGTTGTTGTATTGTAACAAAAAAAAAAAAAAAAAAACATTTTCTTGCTAATATTGTAAATAGTTTTCACAAACTTGTACACAGCCCAGTGTAGGGCTAAAACTGTAGTAACATGTCCGAAATTTTCCTTCCAAGGCCAGCCTTGTAAACCCCTACCACCATGCGAACCACCACCCCGCCGGGTTCCTTTTTAACAAGGGGTGAATGTGGTGGTATGTATTAGGGGTCATGTGGGACTGTGAAGCCGTGATGCTATTGGCTGACAGATCCCGGGTCCTGGTTGGCTGCTGACCCCTGGCTCCGCCCTGAAGGCGGAGTATAAGAACCCGAGCTTCTCCCCGCTGCTTCATTCTGTTGCTGAACTGCTGGGGACAAGTCTCGCTTAATAAAGCCTGGATCGACTTCATCACTTCTCGTCTCTCTCGTAAGTCATTGTGCGCTGCAGGAAGGTGCGCCAGGAGCTGAATTGCCTTCTCCCTCTCCCAGTTCTTATATAGACCGCACGGGCGAGAGAGAGGGAGGGAGTGCTGCTGTGAATGAGTAAGCTGATCCACTCACGACGGGCCCCACTTGGCTGACTGAGACTGTCCCCGGGGTGAGTTGGCACGTTGCTGCAGGGACTCAGTCCCCAGCCGCGGTATTCGCTGGCAGCGAGATTCTGTCGTCCCTTCGCTCGTCAATGCGGTTTCCCGCTGAAGCCACTCCCCGCGGCCGGTGAAACCTGCGAATCCCGGTGATCGGAGAAATATGGCTCCAGCTTCCCTGTGAGGCCAAAAGCTGCAGCAAGAATGGAGAGTAGTCCATGCTCAGCCACGCTTCTGAGGATCAGATCGAGGACAAAATGCCCCAGGTACGTGACCAATGCAACCAGATAAAAACAGGGCGGCATCTTTCGCCAGCAAGGCAGAGAGAAAACGCTAATCCCCAGGAGACAGCTCGCCCACAACTCAATCCTCCACAGTGTCCGATTTCCAAAACCTTCCAGTGAAAACCAGCTTGGCTGACACCCACGTACCCACCAATTCACCGCCCACAACACCAGCGATGGATCATAGAATTTACAGTGCAGAAGGAGGCCATTCGGCCCATCGATCCTGTACCAGCCCTTGGAAAGAGCACCCTACCCAAGCCCACGTCTCCACCCTATCCCCGTGACCCCATGTGGATGAAGGTAAAGCAGTGGATGTAGTGTACATGGATTTTAGTAAGGCATTTGATAAAGTTCCCCATGGTAGGCTTCTGCACAAAGTAAGGAGGCATGGGATAGTGGGAAATTTGGCCAGTTGGATAACGAACTGGCTAACCGATAGAAGTCAGAGAGTGGTGGTGGATGGCAAATATTCAGCCTGGATCCGAGTTACCAGTGGCGTACCGCAGGGATCAGTTCTGGGTCCTCTGCTGTTTGTGATTTTCATTAATGACTTGGATGAGGGAGTTGAAGGGTGGGTCAGTAAATTTGCAGACGATACGAAGATTGGTGGAGTTGTGGATAGTAAGGAGGGCTGTTGTCGGCTGCAAAGAGACATAGATAGGTTGCAGAGCTGGGCTGAGAAGTGGCAGATGGAGTTTAACCCTGAAAAGTGTGAGGTTATCCATTTTGGAAGGACAAATATGAATGCGGAATATAGGGTTAACGGTAGAGTTCTTGGCAATGTGGAGGAGCAGAGAGATCTTGGGGTCTATGTTCATACATCTTTGAAAGTTGCCACTCAAGTGGATAGAGCTGTGAAGAAGGCCTATGGTGTGCTCGCGTTCATTAACAGAGGGATTGAATTTAAGAGCCGTGAGGTGATGATGCAGCTGTACAAAACTTTGGTAAGGCCACATTTGGAGTACTGTGTACAGTTCTGGTCGCCTCATTTTAGGAAGGATGTGGAAGCTCTGGAAAAGGTGCAAAGAAGATTTACCAGGATGTTGCCTGGAATGGAGAGTAGGTCTTACGAGGAAAGGTTGAGGGTGCTAGGCCTTTTCTCATTCGAGCGGAGAAGGATGAGGGGCGACTTGATAGAGGTTTATAAGATGATCAGGGGAATAGATAGAGTAGACAGTCAGAGACTTTTTCCCCGGGTGGAACACACCATTACAAGGGGACATAAATTTAAGGTGAAAGGTGGAAGATATAGGAGGGATATCAGAGGTAGGTTCTTTACCCAGAGAGTAGTGGGGGCATGGAATGCACTGCCTGTGGAAGTAGTTGAGTCGGAAACATTAGGGACCTTCAAGCAGCTGTTGGATAGGTACATGGATGACGGTAAAATGATATAGTGTAGATTTATTTGTTCTTAAGGGCAGCACGGTAGCCTTGTGGATAGCACAATTGCTTCACAGCTCCATGGTCCCAGGTTCGATTCTGGCTTGGGTCATTGTCTGTGCGGAGTCTGCACGTCCTCCCCGTGTCTGCGTGGGTTTCCTCCGGGTGCTCCGGTTTCCTCCCACAGTCCAAAGATGTGCGGGTTAGGTGAATTGGCCAATGATAAATTGCCCTTAATGTCCAAATTGCCCTTGGTGTTGGGTGGAGGTGTTGAGTTTGGGTAGGGTGCTCTTTCCAAGAGCCGGTGCAGACTCAAAGGGCCGAATGGCCTCCTTCTGCACTGTAAATTCAATGATAATCTATGATTAATCTAGGACAAAGGTTCGGCACAACATCGTGGGCCGAAGGGCCTGTTCTGTGCTGTATTTTTTATGTAACTCTATGACCCAGTAACCCCACCTAACCTTTTGGACACCAAGGGGCAATTTATCATGGCCAATCCACCTAACAGCACGTCTTTGGACTGTGGGAGGAAACCGGAGCACCCGGAGGAAACCCACGCGGACACGGGGAGGACGTGCAGACTCCGCACAGACAGTGACCCAAGCCGGGAATCGAACCTGGGACCCTGGAGCTGTGAAGCAACTGTGCTAACCACTGTGCTACCGTGCTGCCATGACCTCCACCTGGAATGATGAACAAGGACACCAATACATTGCGGTGGCTACAGCTGTCTGCATATCGACGTCAGGAAGCGTAGTGGCGAACATGCCCCTGTCTACATCAATGGGAATGAAGTAGAAAGGGTCGAGAGCTTCACGTTTTTAGGTGTACAGATCACCAGCAGCCTGTCCTGGTGCCCCCTATGCCGACACTATAGTTAAGAAAGCCCACCAACAACTCTACTTTCTCAGAAGACGAAGGAAATTTGGCTACGACCCTCACCGACCTTTACAGATGCACCATAGACAGCATTCTTTCTGGTTGTATCACAGCTGGGTATGGAGCCTACTCTGCCCAAGACCGCAGGAAACTACAAAAGGTCGTGAATGTAGCCCAGTCCATCCCGCAAACCAGCCTCCCGTCCATCGACTGTCTACAATTCCCGCTGCCTCGGAATGGCAGGCAGCATAATTAAGGACCCCACCCACCCCGGACATTCTCTCTTCCACCTTCTGCCGTCAGGAAAAAGATACCAAAGCTTGAGGTCACGTACCAACCGACTCAAGAACAGCTTCTTCCCCACCGCCATCAGACTTTTGAATGGACCCACCTCGTATTAAGTTGATCTTTTCTCTACACCCTAGCTATGACTGTAATTATATTCTGCAGTCTCTCCTTCCTTCCCTATGTACGGCATTGTTTGTAGAGCATGCAAGAAACAATACTCTTCACTGTATACTCATACACGCGACAATAATAAATCAAATCCGTAAACTCCCACATTCAGAAACTCACCTCTGCTGCCATGTTTCCAGTTCCACTGTTACATTCCAATGAAAACCCCTTCTTATCTCAGTTGGATGTTGTAATATTTAATGCCTCATCACGGACATCGGACCGGTCTGTCAGCGGATAGGATAACCCTCTGTAAGAGCCCCCGACCCAGGCTCTCTCCCCTACCCAACCCCATAACTCCACCTAACCATTGGACACGAAGGGCAATTGATCGCGGCCAATCCACCTAACCTGCACATCTTTGGACTGTGGGAGGAAACCGGAGCACCCGGAGGAAACCCACGCACACACGGGGAGGACGTGCAGACTCCGCACAGACAGTGACCCAAGCGGGGAATCGAACCTGGGACCCTGGAGCTGTGAGACAGCAGTGTTAACCCGGGTCCCTGGCTCTGTGAGACAGCAGTGTTAACCCGGGTCCCTGGCACTGTGAGACAGCAGTGTTAACCCGGGTCCCTGGCACTGTGAGACAGCAGTGTTAACCCGGGTTCCTGACACTGTGAGACAGCAGTGTTAACCCGGGTCCCTGGCTCTGTGAGACAGCAGTGTTAACCCAGGTCCCTGGCGCTGTGAGACAGCAGTGTTAACCCGGGTCCCTGGCTCTGTGAGACAGCAGTGTTAACCCAGGTCCCTGGCACTGTGAGACAGCAGTGTTAACCCGGGTCCCTGGCTCTGTGAGACAGCAGTGTTAACCCAGGTCCCTGGCACTGTGAGACAGCAGTGTTAACCCGGGTCTCTGATGTCATGATATTCAAAGATACATCATAACACATACATAATGATAGACAGACCAACAGACCAATTAGCACACATAACACGACAGCCAATCACAGACAAGAGCAGACACAGTATAAAACAAGAAACACAACACCTCCTGGCCAGTCCATCTGGAGACAGCACAGAGCCAGGACGTCATTAACAAGACACTCATACAGTCACCACGTGCTGAGTACCAAGTCAGATGTGTAAATAGTTAGTTGGAATAAAACTGCGTTGTACCAATCGCAACCGTGTTGGTTCGTCTGTACCTCAGAGCACCCAACACCACATGGTACCAGTGAGTGAATCGATACCTACCAGCAAATCTGCCATCCTGAGCCATGGACACCGCAACAAACCGCAGCCGTTGCAAGTCGCTGGGAACCTGGGCACAAATTGGAAGCTCTTCAAGCAGCGATTCGAACTGTTCATGCGAGCCAACGAAAAACAGGGCGCCTCGGACGAAACAAAGATTGCCATGCTCCTCACTACCGCAGGTCAGCACGCCATCGATGTATACAACTCCCTGGTGTTCGCGGAAGGCGAGGACAAAGCTAAGTATGACACGGTCCTCCTCAAGCTCGACCAGCACTTCAACGTTGAGGTCAACGAGAGCTTTGAGAGGTATGTCTTCCAGCAGCGCCTGCAAGGTAAGGATGAGCTCTTTCAGTCCTTCCTGACGCACCTCCGCATACTCGCGCAGTCCTGCGGTTACGGCACCATCTCAGGGTCCATGATCCGGGACCAGATCGTTTTTGGCGTTGCCTCCAGTGACCTACGCCAGCAGCTTCTAAAAATTAAAGGCCTGACCTTAGCGTCTGCAGTTGAAGCCTGTGTCCTGCATGAAAATGCGACCAGCCGCTACGCCCAATTTCAGGCGACCGAATCGGCACGGAGGGGGTCCCACGCGGTCGAATCGGCAAGCCAGGCCGCCCACGAGGCCGAACGCACCCAGGCACTCGGGTTTCTCCCGGCCCGCGGCCCGGACGAGGGCGGCCGTTTCGCGCGCTTTTTGAGGCCTCCCGCGTTTGTGCGCGCCAAAACCAACGGCAACATTGAGGGACGTGCTGCGCAGGCGCGCCCGACGCAAGACCGAACTGCGCATGCGCAGCGGCGTAACGAACGCCGTGACGTCATGACGAGCGGCAACTGTGGAGCTGCACATTTAAAAGGGCAATGTCCTGCAAAAACCCGACAATGCCTACGCTGTGGCAAGATGGGCCACTACGCTGCCTACTGTCGAGCGGCTCAACCTGTTGATCTTCCACATCGCCGACAACCTCGCAGGGACGTGCGGACCATTCAGCCTCCACATCACGACATCCAAACCGACCACACAGATGACCAAGACGCCTTCCGGGTTGCGGTCATTGATGGGAACCGGGTCAACACCATCAATCCAGCCGATGAATGGAGTGCCACCCTGACGGTCAACCGATCGCCCATCACTTTCCGCCTGGACACTGGCGCCTCCGCCAACCTCATAGCATGGTCAGCATTCTATGCCATGAAGGTCAGACCACCAATCCAGCCATCCCGGTGCAGGATGGTCGACTACAACGGGAACGTTATCCCGGCCATGGGATCCTGCCAGCTCCAGGTGACACACAAAACACACACGGCCACACTCTCGTTCGAGATAGTTGGCTCATCGAAGGACTCCCTGCTGGGCGCACCGGCATGCAAGGTTCTCCACCTCGTGCAACGAGTCCACTCTCTCTCTCCAGACGGAACGTCTGAATCCCGGATGCAGAGTTCTACGCACAGCTCCAATCGCTCCTCGCCCACAACCAGGAGGCAGTCGAGGGCATGGGAACACTGCCATACACCTACCGGATTCGCCTCAAACCGGACGCCATCCCGGTCGTTCATGCACCTCGCAGGGTTCCTGCGCCACTTAAAGACCGCCTCAAGCAGCAGCTGCAGGATCTCCAGGACCAAGGGGTCCTATCCAGGGTCACGGAGCCCACGCCGTGGGTCAGCTCCATGGTGTGTGTTAAAAAGCCCTCCGGCGAGCTCCGCATCTGTATTGACCCCAAAGACCTCAATAATAACATTATGCGGGAACATTACCCCATACCCAAACGGGAGGAGATCACCAGTGAAATGGCCCTGGCGGAGATATTCACGAAACTGGATGCTTCTAAGGGGTTTTGGCAGATCCAACTGGACCCGTCCAGCCAAAAGCTATGTACTTTCAACACCCCTTTCGGCAGATTCTGCTACAACCGGATGCCATTTGGCATCATCTCGGCATCCGAGGTCTTCCATAGGATCATGGAGCAGATGATGGATACATCGAAGGGGTGCGCGTATATGTGGACGGTGTCATCATCTGGTCCACCACACCGCAGGAGCACATACATCGTCTCCAACGCGTTTTTGCCCGCATACGGGAAAACGGCCTGCGCCTCAACCGAGCCAAGTGCTCCTTCGGCCACACCGAGTTGAAGTTCCTGGGGGACCACATCTCCCGGTCAGGGGTCTGTCCGGATGCAGACAAGGTGAGCGCCATCACAGCCATGCCGCAGCCGGCCGACAAGAAGGTTGTCCTACGCTTCCTTGGCATGGTCAACTTCCTGGGGAAGTTCATTCCCAACCTTGCCTCCCACACGACGACTCTGCGCCACCTCGTCAGGAAGTCCACGGAGTTCCAGTGGCAACACACGCACCAGCTGGAATGGGAGGAGCTCAAACGCAAACTCACTACGGCACCAGTGTTGGCGTTTTTTGACACGTCTCGTGCCACCAAAATCTCAACTGATGCCAGCCAATCCGGCATTGGAGCAGTGCTCCTGCAGCGGGATGACACGGCATCATGGGTCCCAGTGGCCTATGCCTCGCGGGCCATGACCCCCACAGAGCAGCGCTACGCGCAAATCGAAAAAGAATGCCTGGGCTTGCTAACCGGTTTAGACAAGTTCCACGATTACGTCTATCGTCTTCCACGGTTCACGGTCGAAACTGACCACTGCCCCCTGGTCAGCATCATAAACAAGGACCTGAACGAGATGACCCCTCGCCTCCAGCGCATCCTACTTAAACTCAGGAGGTACGACTTCCAACTGGTCTACACCCCAGGGAAGGACCTCATCGTGGCGGATGCCCTATCCCGAGCAGTGAGCACGCCGCCAGATGCGGGGGGGTTCGTATGTCAGGTCGAGGCACAGGTGGCTTTGACAGCGGCAAATCTGCCGGCTGACGACTCCAGTCTGGCCCGTATCCGCCGGGAGACTGCGGCCGACCCCCTTCTACAGCGTGTGATGCGCCACATGACGGGAGGATGGCTCAAAGGGCAGTGCCCGCAGTTCTACAATGTCCGAGACGACCTGGCCGTCATTGATGGTGTCCTTCTGAAGCTGGACCGGATTGTGATTCCGCACAGTATGCGCCAGCTGGTTCTCGACCAACTACACGAAGGCCACTTGGGGGTCGAGAAGTGCAGACGGAGGGCCCGAGGGGCGGTATACTGGCCGGGCATCAGTGACGATATTGCCAACATGGTGCTCAACTGTCCCACCTGCCAAAGGTTTCAGCCGGCGCAGCCTCCTGAGACGCTTCTGCCCCATGAGCTGGTGACGTCCCCCTGGGCGAAGGTGGGTGTGGACCTATTTCACGCGCTCGGCATGGACTACGTCATCATATTTGACTACTTCTCAAACTACCCAGAGGTCATACGCCTGCACGATCTGACGTCGTCCGCTGTCATCAGGGCCTGCAAAGACACCTTTGCTCGCCACGGCATTCCGATGACTGTCATGTCGGACAATGGGCCCTGTTTCGCCAGCCATGAATGGTCGTCCTTTGCTGCTTCGTGTGGCTTCACACACGTGACGTCCAGCCCTCTGCATCCCCAGTCCAATGGAAAGGCGGAGAAGGGCGTTCACATTGCCAAGCGGCTCCTCTGCAAGGCTGCTGCTGCCGGATCGGACTTTCACCTCGCCCTGCTGGCCTATCGCTCGGCCCCGCTAGCCACGGGTCTCTCGCCAGTACAGCTGCTGATGGGTCGCACCCTCAGAACCACTGTGCCTTCCATCCTGGCACCAACAATAGACCATGCTCCGGTACTGCATAGGATGCAACTGCAGCGCGGTCGCCAGAAGAGATCGTACGACATACGGGCAACTGATCTTCCCTCCCTGGCCCCTGGAGACAACGTCCACATTCACCTACCCGATGGTGGCTGGTCAGCACCTGCCGAAGTTCTCCGACGCGTGTCTCCCCGCTCGTTCCTGGTACGCATGCCGGATGGATCCGTGCGTAGCCGCAATCGGCGAGCCCTTCGCCTACTTCCACGCTCGCAACGGGACCTTACAGAGACGCCGTGTCCTCCACTGGTTCCTGATAGCGACTTCGTGGAGCTGCCACAGACCATGCCCCTTATGTCGCCGCCCGTGGCCAGGCCGCACCTCAGCCGGTGGTTCTCGACCCACCCTTGAGGCGGTCAACCCGAATTCGTCGCCCACCTACTAGACTGGGCTTATGAGACTGTTCACACGTCAAACTTTAGCAACTCCTGTATTGTAACATGTCACTGTTTTATTGTTCCAGGCCTCGTTTGATCGTTCCAAATTTCAACGTTGTTCTTCTTTTGTTATGGTACAACCTCGTCAGCATGTCACACCTGACATCGCCCCTTGTATATAGTTACGCCACACGTACATGCTGTAAATATCACGCACACGCACCTTTAGCTGCACTCAGGACACATTTATATTTATAACCACGTAGGCACATAATCTTGTAAAAAGGGGAGGATGTCATGATATTCAAACATACATCACAACACACACATCATGATAGACAGACCAACAGACCAATTAGCACACATAACACGACAGCCAATCACAGACAAGAGCAGACACAGTATAAGACAAGAAACACAACACCTCCTGGGCAGCCCATCTGGAGACAGCACAGGGCCAGGACCTCATTAGCAAGACACTCACAGAGTCACCACGTGCTGAGTACCAAGTCAGATTTGTAAATAGTTAGTTGGAATAAAACTGCGTTGTACCAATCTCAACCGTGTTGGTTCGTCTGTACCTCAAAGCACCCAACACCTCACCTAACACTGTGAGACAGCAGTGTTAACCCGGGTCCCTGGCTCTGTGAGACAGCAGTGTTAACCCGGGTCCCTGGCTCTGTGAGACAGCAGTGTTAACTCGGGTCCCTGGCACTGTGAGACAGCAGTGTTAACCCGGGTCCCTGGCTCTGTGAGACAGCAGTGTTAACCCGCGTCCCTGGCACTGTGAGACAGCAGTGTTAACCCGGGTCCCTGGCACTGTGAGACAGCAGCGTTAACCCGTGTCCCTGGCTCTGTGAGACAGCAGTGTTAACCCGGGTCCCTGGCACGGTGAGACAGCAGTGTTAACCCGGGTCCCTGGCACTGTGAGACAACAGTGTTAACACGGGTCCCTGGCACTGTGAGACAGCAGTGTTAATCCGGGTCCCTGGCACTGTGAGACAGCAGTGTTAACCCGGGTCCCTGGCACTGTGAGACAGCAGTGTTAACCTGGGTCCCTGGCACTGTGAGACAGCAGTGTTAACCCGGGTACCTGGCACTGTGAGGCAGCAGTGTTAACCCGGGTCCCTGACACTGTGAGACAGCAGTGTTAACCCGGGTCCCTGGCTCTGTGAGACAGCAGTGTTAACCCGGGTGCCTGGCACTGTGAGACAGCAGTGTTAACCCGGGTCCCTGGCACTGTGAGGCAGCAGTGTTAACCCGGGTCCCTGGCACTGTGAGACAGCAGTGTTAACCCGGGTCCCTAGCACTGTGAGACAGCAGTGTTAACCCGGGTCCCTGGCACTGTGAGACAGCAGTGTTAACTCAGGTCCCTGGCACTGTGAGACAGCAATGTTAACACGGGTCCCTGGCACTGTGAGACAGCAGTGTTAACTCAGGTCCCTGGCACTGTGAGACAGCAATGTTAACACGGGTCCCTGGCGCTGTGAGACAGCAGTGTTAACCCGGGTCCCTGGCACTGTGAGACAGCAGTGTTAACTCAGGTCCCTGGCACTGTGAGACAGCAATGTTAACACGGGTCCCTGGCACTGTGAGACAGCAGTGTTAACTCAGGTCCCTGGCACTGTGAGACAGCAATGTTAACACGGGTCCCTGGCGCTGTGAGACAGCAGTGTTAACCCGGGTCCCTGGCACTGTGAGACAGCAGTGTTAACCCGGGTCCCTGGCACTGTGAGACAGCAGTGTTAACCCGGGTCCCTGGCACTGTGAGACAGCAGTGTTAACGCGGGACCCTGGCTCTGTGAGACAGCTGTGTTAACCCGGATCCCTGGCTCTGTGAGACAGCAGTGTTAACCCGGGTCCCTGGCACTGTGAGACAGCAGTGTTAACTCGGGTCCCTGGCACTGTGAGACAGCAGTGTTAACCCGGGTCCCTGGCACTGTGAGACAGCAGTGTTAACCCGGGTCCCTGGCACTGTGAGACAGCAGTGTTAACTCGGGTCCCTGGCACTGTGAGACAGCAGTCTTAACTCGGATCCCTGGCTCTGTGAGACAGCAGTGTTAACCTGGGTTCCTTCTTTGTATCTTCTTTGTGGTGTTAATGTAAGCCTACTTGTGACAATAATAAAGATTATTATTTATCAATCGTCTTGTGGACAGCGCCAAGTGTGTGTGTTAAAATTCAACGTCGGGGACACAGTCACAGTTTCTGCCCCGTGATTGTGAAGTAAAGTCAACAGGAGCAGAATTTGGAAAGATTAGCTTTTTGCTGCCAAGGTGTGAGGGACACTACGGGAACACCAGCTGTACAGCTTGAAGTGGCAAGGAGCCAGGCGGCGAGCTGGGGGGGAATGATGCACCAGTTTAACTTTGCGATGGAACATTATAACAAGGACACAGTGTGCCTGCTCAGGCTGTTCATGGCCGGGAGCATGGTGTGCTAGTTTGAGCAGACGGAGGTACACAGGGACTAACGCGGGGTTTGCGATCCTTGGCCAGTTGTCAACAGCAGGCAGCTTGGATCACAGCGACACCGGCACCGGGATTATCCGCAGCGGGGAATTCAACGCAGGCGGGTTTGAAACACGGTAGGCAGGAAGGGAAAATAGGCAGCACGTGTGTTCATGAAGGTGTGAACATGGTTCAGGGTGATTTGGTGAGCGAGCTGGGGCTGGTAGCTGAGTCAGTGGTCAATAGGCCCAGGCGTCAATGGAATGTTGAACTCTGCGCCAACCGGGCGGAAACATGTTCCAGTTCATGGGTCAGAAGGAGACAGAATACTGTCTCCAAACCCAGTCTGTTAGGAAGGAAAGAGAGGTTTGACATTGCTGACGTGATGCACGACCAATAACTGCAGAGATGAGGTTAAAGCATAACTGAAGGCTTTAGTAGACTAGAACTGTTCCCCAGGAGCTCAGGTACAGAATGAGGGCTGCTGGGACAGCACCGACTCTTATACCCCGCCTGTCAGGGCGGAGCTACATACTATACAGCCAATGGTAAACACCCAGGTTTAACCAATGGACTTCAGCCTCTCGGGAGCTGCACTACCTGATAATAGCACAGACGTCAGTACACAGAGGAGCAGTCAGACTGACGCCCTGTGATATTGCACTGGGAGACGAGGAAGGGGACACAGGAATGCGGGTGAATTACAAGTGGGTCAACACGGCTGTCTCACAGAGCCAGGGACCCGGGTTAACACTGCTGTCTCACAGTGCCAGGGACCCGGGTTAACACTGCTGCCTCACAGAGCCAGGGACCCGGGTTAACACTGCTGTCTCACAGTGCCAGGGACCCGGGTTAACACTGCTGTCTCACAGAGCCAGGGACCCGGGTTAGCACTGCTGTCTCACAGAGCCAGGGACCCGGGTTAACACTGCTGTCTCACTGTGCCAGGGACCCGGGTTAACACTGCTGTCTCACAGAGCCAGGGACCCGGGTTAACACTGCTGCCTCACAGAGCCAGGGACCCGGGTTAACACTGCTGTCTCACAGTGCCAGGGACCCGGGTTAACACTGCTGTCTCACAGTGCCAGGGACCCGGGTTAACACTGCTGTCTCACAGTGCCAGGGACCCGGGTTAACACTGCTGTCTCACAGAGCCAGGGACCCGGGTTAACACTGCTGTCTCACAGAGCCAGGGACCCGGGTTAACACTGCTGTCTCACAGTGCCAGGGACCCGGGTTAACACTGCTGACTCACAGTGCCAGGGACCCGGGTTAACACTGCTGTCTCACAGAGCCAGGGACCCGGGTTAACACTGCTGTCTCACAGTGCCAGGGACCCGGGTTAACACTGCTGTCTCACAGAGCCAGGGACCCGGGTTAACACTGCTGTCTCACAATGCCAGGGACCCGGGTTAACACTGCTGTCTCACAGTGCCAGGGACCCGGGTTAACACTGCTGTCTCACAGTGTCAGGGACCCGGGTTAACACTGCTGACTCACAGTGCCAGGGACCCGGGTTAACACTGCTGTCTCACAGAGCCAGGGACCCGGGTTAACACTGCTGTCTCACAGTGCCAGGGACCCGGGTTAACACTGCTGTCTCACAGTGCCAGGGACCCGGGTTAACACTGCTGTCTCACAGTGCCAGGGACCCGGGTTAACACTGCTGTCTCACAGTGCCACGGACCCGGGTTAACACTGCTGTCTCACAGAGCCAGGGACCCGGGTTAACACTGCTGTCTCACAGTGCCCGGGACCCGGGTTAACACTGCTGTCTCACAGAGCCAGGGACCCGGGTTAACACTGCTGTCTCACAGTGCCCGGGACCCGGGTTAACACTGCTGTCTCACAGAGCCAGGGACCCGGGTTAACACTGCTGTCTCACAGTGCCAGGGACCCGGGTTAACACTGCTGTCTCACAGTGCCAGGGACCCGGGTTAACACTGCTGTCTCACAGAGCCAGGGACCCGGGTTAACGCTGCTGCCTCACAGTGCCAGGGACCCGGGTTAACACTGCTGTCTCACAGTGCCAGGGACCCGGGTTAACACTGCTGACTCACAGTGCCAGGGACCCGGGTTAACACTGCTGACTCACAGTGCCAGGGACCCGGGTTAACACTGCTGTCTCACAGAGCCAGGGACCCGGGTTAACACTGCGGTCTCACAGAGCCAGGGACCCGGGTTAACACTGTTGTCTCACAGTGCCAGGGACCCGGGTTAACACTGCTGTCTCACAGAGCCAGGGACCCGGGTTAACACTGCTGTCTCACAGTGCCAGGGACCCGGGTTAACACTGCTGTCTCACAGAGCCAGGGACCCGGGTTAACACTGCTGTCTCACAGTGCCAGGAACCCGGGTTAACACTGCTGTCTCACAGTGCCCGGGACCCGGGTTAACACTGCTGTCTCCAGTGCCAGGGACCCGGGTTAACACTGCTGTCTCACAGAGCCAGGGACCCGGGTTAACACCGCTGTCTCACAGAGCCAGGGACCCGGGTTAACACTGCTGTCTCACAGTCCCAGGGACCCGGGTTAACACTGCTGTCTCACAGTGCCAGGGACCCGGGTTAACACTGCTGTCTCACAATGCCAGGGACCCGGGTTAACACTGCTGTCTCACAGAGCCAGGGACCCGGGTTAACACTGCTGTCTCACAGTGCCAGGGACCCGGGTTAACACCGCTGTCTCACAGAGCCAGGGACCCGGGTTAACACTGCTGTCTCACAGTCCCAGGGACCCGGGTTAACACTGCTGTCTCACAGTGCCAGGGACCCGGGTTAACACTGCTGTCTCACAATGCCAGGGACCCGGGTTAACACTGCTGTCTCACAGTGCCAGGGACCCTGGTTAACACTGCTGTCTCACAGTGCCAGGGACTCGGGTTAACACTGCTGTCTCACAGGGCCAGGGACCCGGGTTAACACTGCTCCCTCACAGAGCCAGGGACCCGGATTAACACTGCTGTCTCACAGTACCAGGGACCCGGGTTAACACTGCTGTCTCACAGTGCCAGGGACCCGGGTTAACACTGCTGTCTCACAGTGCCAGGGACCCGGGTTAACACTGCTGCCTCACAGAGCCAGGGACCCGGGTTAACACTGCTGTCTCACAGAGCCAGGGACCGGGTTAACACTGCTGTCTCACAGTGCCAGGGACCCGGGTTAACACTGCTGTCTCACAGAGCCAGGGACCCGGGTTAACACTGCTGTCTCACAGTGCCAGGGACCCGGGTTAACACTGCTGTCTCACAGAGCCAGGGACCCGGGTTAACACTGCTGTCTCACAGTGCCAGGGACCCGGGATAACACTGCTGCCTCAGAGTGCCAGGGACCCGGGTTAACACTGCTGTCTCACAGTGCCAGGGACCCGGGTTAACACTGCTGTCTCACAGAGCCAGGGACCCGGGTTAACACTGCTGTCTCACAGTGCCAGGGACCCGGGATAACACTGCTGCCTCAGAGTGCCAGGGACCCGGGTTAACACTGCTGTCTCACAGTGCCAGGGACCCGGGTTAACACTGCTGTCTCACAGTGCCAGGGACCCGGGTTAACACTGCTGTCTCACAGTGCCAGGGACCCGGGTTAACACTGCTGTCTCACAGTGCCAGGGACCCGGGTTAACACTGCTGTCTCACAGAGCCAGGGACCCGGGTTAACGCTGCTGCCTCACAGTGCCAGGGACCCGGGTTAACACTGCTGTCTCACAGTGCCAGGGACCCGGGTTAACACTGCTGACTCACAGTGCCAGGGACCCGGGTTAACACTGCTGACTCACAGTGCCAGGGACCCGGGTTAACACTGCTGTCTCACAGAGCCAGGGACCCGGGTTAACACTGCGGTCTCACAGAGCCAGGGACCCGGGTTAACACTGTTGTCTCACAGTGCCAGGGACCCGGGTTAACACTGCTGTCTCACAGAGCCAGGGACCCGGGTTAACACTGCTGTCTCACAGTGCCAGGGACCCGGGTTAACACTGCTGTCTCACAGAGCCAGGGACCCGGGTTAACACTGCTGTCTCACAGTGC
Organism: Scyliorhinus torazame; assembly: GCF_047496885.1. NCBI lineage: Eukaryota > Metazoa > Chordata > Chondrichthyes > Carcharhiniformes > Scyliorhinidae > Scyliorhinus > Scyliorhinus torazame. The sequence goes on along the minus strand of NC_092730.1, from coordinate 4,609,951 downwards.
CAGGAACCCGGGTTAACACTGCTGTCTCACAGTGCCCGGGACCCGGGTTAACACTGCTGTCTCCAGTGCCAGGGACCCGGGTTAACACTGCTGTCTCACAGAGCCAGGGACCCGGGTTAACACCGCTGTCTCACAGAGCCAGGGACCCGGGTTAACACTGCTGTCTCACAGTCCCAGGGACCCGGGTTAACACTGCTGTCTCACAGTGCCAGGGACCCGGGTTAACACTGCTGTCTCACAATGCCAGGGACCCGGGTTAACACTGCTGTCTCACAGAGCCAGGGACCCGGGTTAACACTGCTGTCTCACAGTGCCAGGGACCCGGGTTAACACCGCTGTCTCACAGAGCCAGGGACCCGGGTTAACACTGCTGTCTCACAGTCCCAGGGACCCGGGTTAACACTGCTGTCTCACAGTGCCAGGGACCCGGGTTAACACTGCTGTCTCACAATGCCAGGGACCCGGGTTAACACTGCTGTCTCACAGTGCCAGGGACCCTGGTTAACACTGCTGTCTCACAGTGCCAGGGACTCGGGTTAACACTGCTGTCTCACAGACCAAGGGACCCGGGTTAACACTGCTCCCTCACAGAGCCAGGGACCCGGATTAACACTGCTGTCTCACAGTACCAGGGACCCGGGTTAACACTGCTGTCTCACAGTGCCAGGGACCCGGGTTAACACTGCTGTCTCACAGTGCCAGGGACCCGGGTTAACACTGCTGCCTCACAGAGCCAGGGACCCGGGTTAACACTGCTGTCTCACAGAGCCAGGGACCGGGTTAACACTGCTGTCTCACAGTGCCAGGGACCCGGGTTAACACTGCTGTCTCACAGAGCCAGGGACCCGGGTTAACACTGCTGTCTCACAGTGCCAGGGACCCGGGTTAACACTGCTGTCTCACAGAGCCAGGGACCCGGGTTAACACTGCTGTCTCACAGTGCCAGGGACCCGGGATAACACTGCTGCCTCAGAGTGCCAGGGACCCGGGTTAACACTGCTGTCTCACAGTGCCAGGGACCCGGGTTAACACTGCTGTCTCACAGTGCCAGGGACCCGGGTTAACACTGCTGTCTCACAGTGCCAGGGACCCGGGTTAACACTGCTGTCTCACAGTGCCAGGGACCCGGGTTAATACTGCTGTTTCACAGTGCCAGGGACCCGGGTTAACACTGCTGTCTCACAGAGCCAGGGACCCGGGTTAACACTGCTGTCTCACAGAGCCAGGGACCCGGGTTAATACTGCTGTCTCACAGTGTCAGGGACCCGGGTTAACACTGCTGCCTCACAGTGCCAGGGACCCGGGCTAACACTGCTGCCTCACAGAGCCAGGGACCCGGGTTAATACTGCTGTCTCACAGTGCCAGGGACCCGGGTTAATACTGCTGTTTCACAGAGCCAGGGACCCGGGTTAACACTGCTGTCTCACAGAGCCAGGGACCCGGGTTAACACTGCTGTCTCACAGTGCCAGGGACCCGGGTTAACACTGCTGTCTCACAGTGCCAGGGACCCGGGTTAATACTGCTGTCTCACAGAGCCAGGGACCCGGGTTAACACTGCTGCCTCACAGTGCCAGGGACCCGGGTTAACACTGCTGTCTCACAGTGCCAGGGAGCCGGGTTAACACTGCTGTCTCACAGTGCCAGGGACCCGGGTTAACACTGCTGTCTCACAGTGCCAGGGACCCGGGTTAACACTGCTGTCTCACAGTGCCAGGGACCCGGGTTAACACTGCTGTCTCACAGAGCCAGGGACCCGGGTTAACACTGCTGTCTCACAGTGCCAGGGACCCGGGTTAACACTGCTGTCTCACAGAGCCAGGGACCCGGGTTAACACTGCTGTCTCACAGTGCCAGGGACCCGGGTTAACACTGCTGTCTCACAGTGCCAGGGACCCGGGTTAACACTGCTGTCTCACAGAGCCAGGGACCCGGGTTAACACTGCTGTTTCACAGAGCCAGGGACCCGGATTAACACTGCTGTCTCACAGCTCCAGGGACCCAGCTTCGATTCCCCGCTGGGTCACTGCCTGTGCGGAGTCTGCACATCCTCCCCGTGTCTGCGTGGGTTTCCTCCGGGTGCTCCGGTTTCCTCCCAGAGCCCAAAGATGTGCAGGTTAGGTGAATTAGTCGTGATTCGGGCAGCACGGGGCCCAGTGGTTAGCACTGCTGCCTCACGGCACCGAGGTCCCAGGTTCGATCCCGGCTCAGGGTCACTGTCCGTGTGGAGTTTGCACATTCTCCCCGTGTCTGCGTGGGTGTCGCCCCCACAACCCAAAGATGTGCGGGGGAGGTGGATTGGCCGCGCTAAATTGCCCCTTAATTTGAAAAAATGAATTGGGTACTTTGAATTTTTCAAAAAAATAAAAAAATTAGCCATGTAAAAATGACCTGTTAGATTCGGTGATGTTTTGGGGATGGGGCAGGGGCTTGGGCCTGGACAGGGAGTGCTGTCGATGGGTCGTTGCAGGCTAATGGGCCGGACGAACTGTCGGGATTCGATATGATTTGAAAGTGGTTCAGGGGCAGGAACCCCGGAATGACAGAACGCATGTCTGAAGGCGGCGGCGTGCGAATAAAGCTGATTTGAAACGCAGTCTGTTCTGCGGTTGATGAATATCGAGGAGTAAAGAAGGATATATGATGTTAAACATTTATAAAACCCTGACCAATCTCAGCTGAAGCACTGTGTCCAGATCTGCAGAGAGTCGTGATCAGATCACCCCAGTTATACCCTTCTTCCTGACTGGTCCCGTTACCCTGCACCATGCGATTGGCCCAGTGATCGTGACCCAGCTGCCTGTTTGGTCATTTCCCCATGCTGCCACGCCTTTGTCCATGTCCACATCGCGTCTGTTTGAGCTGAAGCTAAAGTAAGTGACAGCCATTCGCTGGTTCATTCCTCAGGCAAACAGCTTGCCCAATCAAGGCGAGCTGCCTGGATTAAATTTCAAACAACGCGTGGCGGTTTCCTGTCAGGCACCATCAACTGGTGCATTCTCCGTGGCAACACCTCCAAAAATTACAGTCCACTTGCCAACCGATCCGCACCCTCGTCTCATACCGCACCATGTCCTTGTTCCTTCCGATACTGTCATTCCTGTGATTGTCCCAAGGCGTGCAAGGTGTTGCCATTTGACAAGATGTCTTTTTTTCAGAAACAGGCGTGTTCTGTAAGACCAAACACCCATTATTGGCGTGATTTAGATGGTCACCGCAGTGCTGCCATGCAATGGAGACTGTAATGGAGACTGGGTCACTCTGCAATGGAGACTGGGACACTGTAATGGAGACTGGGACACTGCAACGGAGACTGGGACAAGGCAATGGAGACTGGGAGACTGTAATGGAGATTGGGAGACTGCAATGGAGACTGGGGCACTAATGGAGACTGGGAGACTGCAATGGAGACTGCAATGGGGACTGGGACATTGCAATGGAGACTGGAACATTGCAATGGAGAGCGGGAGACTGCAATGGAGACTGGGACACTACAATGGAGACTGGATCACTCTGCAATGGGGGCTGGGAGACTGCAATGGAGACTGGGACACTCTGCAATGGAGACTGGGACACTGTAATGGAGACTGCAATAGAGACCTGGTCACTCTGCAATGGAGACTGGGTGACTGTAATGGAGAGTGGGACACTGCAATGGAGACTAGGAGACTGTAATAGAGACTGGGACACTGCAATGGAGATTGGGAGACTGCAATGGGGAGTGGGACACTGCAATGGAGACTGGGACACTGCAATGGAGACTGGGAGACTGCAATGGAGATTGGGAGACTGCAATGGAGACTGGGACACTAATGGAGACTGCAATGGGTAGTGGGACACTGCAATGTAGACTGGGACACTGCAATGGAGAGCGGGGGACTGCAATGGAGACTGGGACATGAGGTCCTGCAGCAGGAGTTCAGGGAGCTAGGCAGAAAGTTAAAAGACAGGACCTCGAGGGTTGTAATCTCGGGATTACTCCCTGTGCCACGTGCCAGTGAGGCTAGAAATAGGAAGATAGAGCAGACAAACACGTGGCTAAACAGCTGGTGTAGGAGGGAGGGTTTCGGTTATCTGGACCACTGGGAGCTCTTCCGGGGCAGGTGTGACCTGTATTATAAGATGGACGGGTTGCATCTAAACCGGAGAGGCATAAATATCCTGGCCGCGAGATTTGCTAGTGTCACACGGGAGGGTTTAAACTAGTATGGCAGGGGGGTGGGCACGGGAGCAATAGGTCAGAAGGTGAGAGCGTTGAGGGAGAACTAGGGAATATGGACAGTGTGGCTCTGAGGCAGAGCAGACGGGGAGAAGTTGCTGAACACAGCGGGTCTGGTGGCCTGAAGTGCATATGTTTTAATGCAAGGAGCATTACGGGTAAGGCAGATGAACTTAGAGCTTGGATTAGTACTTGGAACTATGATGTTGTTGCCATTACAGAGACCTGGTTGAGGGTAGGGCAGGATTGGCAGCTAAACGTTCCAGGATTTAGATGTTTCAGGCGGGATAGAGGGGGATGTAAAAGGGGAGGCGGAGTTGCGCTACTTGTTCAGGAGAGTATCACAGCTATACAGCGAGAGGACACCTCAGAGGGCAGTGAGGCTATATGGGTAGAGATCAGGAATAAGAAGGGTGCAGTCACAATGTTGGGGGTATACTACAGGCCTCCCAACAGCCAGCGGGAGATAGAGGAGCAGATAGGTAGACAGATTTTGGAAAAGAGTAAAAACAACAGGGTTGTGGTGATGGGAGACTTCAACTTCCCCAATATTGACTGGGACTCACTTAGTGCCAGGGGCTTAGACGGGGCAGAGTTTGTAAGGAGCATCCAGGAGGGCTTCTTAAAACAATATGTAAACAGTCCAACTAGGGAAGGGGCGGTACTGGACCTGGTATTGGGGAATGAGCCCGGCCAGGTGGTAGATGTTTCAGTAGGGGAGCATTTCGGTAACAGTGACCACAATTCAGTAAGTTTTAAAGTACTGGTGGACAAGGATAAGAGTGGTCCGAGGATGAATGTGCTAAATTGGGGGAAGGCTAATTATAACAATATTAGGCGGGACCTGAAGAACATAGATTGGGGGCGGATGTTTGAGGGCAAATCAACATCTGACATGTGGGAGGCTTTCAAGTGTCAGTTGAAAGGAATACAGGACAGGCATGTTCCTGTGAGGAAGAAAGATAAATACGGCAATTTTCGGGAACCTTGGATGACGAATGATATTGTAGGCCTCGTCAAAAAGAAAAAGGAGGCATTTGTCAGGGCTAAAAGGCTGGGAACAGACGAAGCCTGTGTGGCATATAAGGAAAGTAGGAAGGAACTTAAGCAAGGAGTCAGGAGGGCTAGAAGGGGTCATGAAAAGTCATTGGCAAATAGGGTTAAGGAAAATCCCAAGGCTTTTTACACTTACATAAAAAGCAAGAGGGTAGCCAGGGAAAGGGTTGGCCCACTGAAGGATAGGCAAGGGAATCTATGTGTGGAGCCAGAGGAAATGGGCGAGGTACTAAATGAATACTTTGCATCAGTATTCACCAAAGAGAAGGAATTGGTAGATGTTGAGTCTGGAGAAGGGGGTGTAGATAGCCTGGGTCACATTGTGATCCAAAAAGACGAGGTGTTGGGTGTCTTAAAAAATATTAAGGTAGATAAGTCCCCAGGGCCGGATGGGATCTACCCCAGAATACTGAAGGAGGCTGGAGAGGAAATTGCTGAGGCCTTGACAGAAATCTTTGGATCCTCGCTGTCTTCAGGGGATGTCCCGGAGGACTGGAGAATAGCCAATGTTGTTCCTCTGTTTAAGAAGGGTGGCAGGGATAATCCCGGGAACTACAGGCCGGTGAGCCTTACTTCAGTGGTAGGGAAATTACTGGAGAGAATTCTTCGAGACAGGATCTACTCCCATTTGGAAGCAAATGGACGTATTAGTGAGAGGCAGCACGGTTTTGTGAAGGGGAGGTCGTGTCTCACTAACTTGATCGAGTTTTTCGAGGAGGTCACTAAGATGATTGATGCAGGTAGGGCAGTAGATGTTGTCTATATGGACTTCAGTAAGGCCTTTGACAAGGTCCCTCATGGTAGACTAGTACAAAAGGTGAAGTCACACGGGATCAGGGGTGAACTGGCAAGGTGGATACAGAACTGGCTAGGCCATAGAAGGCAGAGGGTAGCAATGGAGGGATGCTTTTCTAATTGGAGGGCTGTGACCAGTGGTGTTCCACAGGGATCAGTGCTGGGACCTTTGCTCTTTGTAGTATATATAAATGATTTGGAGGAAAATGTAACTGGTCTGATTAGTAAGTTTGCAGACGACACAAAGGTTGGTGGAATTGCGGATAGCGATGAGGACTGTCTGAGGATACAGCAGGATTTAGATTGTCTGGAGACTTGGGCGGAGAGATGGCAGATGGAGTTTAACCTGGACAAATGTGAGGTAATGCATTTTGGAAGGGCTAATGCAGGTAGGGAATATACAGTGAATGGTAGAACCCTCAGGAGTATTGAAAGTCAAAGAGATCTAGGAGTACAGGTCCACAGATCACTGAAAGGGGCTACACAGGTGGAGAAGGTAGTCAAGAAGGCATACGGCATGCTTGCCTTCATTGGCCGGGGCATTGAGTATAAGAATTGGCAAGTCATGTTGCAGCTGTATAGAACCTTAGTTAGGCCACACTTGGAGTATAGTGTTCAATTCTGGTCGCCACACTACCAGAAGGATGTGGAGGCTTTAGAGAGGGTGCAGAAGAGATTTACCAGAATGTTGCCTGGTATGGAGGGCATAAGCTATGAGGAGCGATTGAATAAACTCGGTTTGTTCTCACTGGAACGAAGGAGGTTGAGGGGCGACCTGATAGAGGTATACAAAATTATGAGGGGCATAGACAGAGTGGATAGTCAGAGGCTTTTCCCCAGGGTAGAGGGGTCAATTACTAGGGGGCATAGGTTTAAGGTGAGAGGGGCAAAGTTTAGAGTAGATGTACGAGGCAAGTTTTTTACGCAGAGGGTAGTGGGTGCCTGGAACTCACTACCGGAGGAGGTAGTGGAGGCAGGGACGATAGGGACATTTAAGGGGCATCTTGACAAATATATGAATAGGATGGGAATAGAAGGATACGGACCCAGGAAGTGTAGAAGATTGTAGTTTAGTCGGGCAGTATGGTCGGCACGGGCTTGGAGGGCCGAAGGGCCTGTTCCTGTGCTGTACATTTCTTTGTTCTTTGTTCTTTGTTGTTTGACACTGTAATGGAGACTGGGAGACTGCAATGGAGACAGGGTCACTCTGCAATGGGGACTGGGAGACTGCAATGGAGACTGGGAGACTGGAATGGAGACTGGGGCACTGTAATGGAGACTGGGACACTGCAATGGAGACTGTGAGACTGTAATGGAGCCTGGGACATTGCAATGGAGACTGGGACACTGTAATGGAGACTGGGTGACTGCAGTGGAGACTGAGAGACTGCAATGGAGACTTGGAGACTGCCATGGAGACTGGGTCACTCTGCAATGGAGACTGGGAGACTGCAATGGAGACTGGGACACTGCAATGGGGACTGGGACACTGTAATGGAGACTGAGAGACTGGAATGGAGACTGGGGCACTGTAATGGAGACTGGGACACTGCAATGGAGACTGTGAGACTGTAATGGAGCCTGGGACATTGCAATGGAGACTGGGACACTGTAATGGAGACTGGGGCACTGCAACGGAGACTGGGACAAGGCAATGGAGACTGGGAGACTGTAATGGAGATTGGGAGACTGCAATGGAGACAGGGTCACTCTGCAATGGGGACTGGGAGACTGCAATGGAGACTGGGAGACTGGAATGGAGACTGGGGCACTGTAATGGAGACTGGGACACTGCAATGGAGACTGTGAGACTGTAATGGAGCCTGGGACATTGCAATGGAGACTGGGACACTGTAATGGAGACTGGGTGACTGCAGTGGAGACTGAGAGACTGCAATGGAGACTTGGAGACTGCCATGGAGACTGGGTCACTCTGCAATGGAGACTGGGAGACTGCAATGGAGACTGGGACACTGCAATGGGGACTGGGACACTGTAATGGAGACTGGGACACTGCAATGGAGACTGGGACACTGCAATGGGGACTGGGACACTGTAATGGAGACTGAGAGACTGGAATGGAGACTGGGGCACTGTAATGGAGACTGGGACACTGCAATGGGGACTGGGACACTGTAATGGAGCCTGGGACATTGCAATGGAGACTGGGACACTGCAATGGGGACTGGGACACTGTAATGGAGACTGGGAGACTGCAATGGAGACTGGGACACTGCAATGGGGACTGGGACACTGTAATGGAGACTGAGAACATCTAAGACACTCAGAAGGTAAGAAGGTAAGTAAGTGATTTTTACTCATTTTTACTTTTATACCTTTTTCAAATTGTGTGTGTCGGGGGGAAACTGAAGTGACATCACAGAAAAGCTGTGACCTGAGTGGCTGGTTGGGATTCTACACTAAATTTAAAAAAAAATTGAGCATTGGTAACTAATTAAACATAATTACTTAATTATAATTTAGAGGATATCTAAGCCAGAGATCGGAAAGTACTATAGTTAGCTTTCGCATTTCTATTAGAAATCTAGCGCTAGGAAACAGATAGTTAGCAGTAACTTTGAAATTAAAAAATATATATATTAAAAAAAAATTTTTTTTTAATTTTTAAATTTTAATTAATTGACGCAATGTCAGTTGGAGGGGTGCAGTGCTCTGACTGTGAGATGTGGCAGGTCCGGGAGGCTTCCAGCGTCCCGGATGGCTTCATCTGCAGAAAGTGCACCCAACTGGAGCTCCTCACAGACCGCATGGTTCGGTTGGAGCAGCAATTGGATGCACTTAGGAGCATGCAGGTGGCGGAAAGCGTCATAGATCGCAGTTATGTAAATGTGGTCACACCCAAGGTGCAGGCAGAGAAATGGGTGACCACCAGAAACGGCAGGCAGTCAATGCAGGAATCCCCTGTGGTTGTCCCCCTCTAGAACAGGTATACCCCTTTGGATACTGTCGGGGGGGGGGGGTAGCCTATCAGGGGAAAACAGCAGCAGCCAGAGCAGTGGCACCACGGCTGGCTCTGATGTTCAGAAGGGAGGGTCAAAGCGCAGAAGAGCAATAGTAATAGGGGACTCTATAGTCAGGGGCACAGATAGGCGCTTCTGTGGACGTGAAAGAGACTCCAGGATGGTATGTTGCCTCCCTGGTGCCAGGGTCCAGGATGTCTCCGAACGGGTAGAGGGCATCCTGAAGGGGGAGGGCAAACAGGCAGAGGTCATTGTACATATTGGTACTAACGACATAGGCAGGAAGGGGCATGAGGTCCTGCAGCAGGAGTTCAGGGAGCAAGGCAGAAAGTTAAAAGACAGGACCCCTAGGGTTGTAATCTCGGGATTACTCCCTGTGCCACGTGCCAGTGAGGCTAGAAATAGGAAGATAGAACAGCTAAACACGTGGCTAAACAGCTGGTGTAGGAGGGAGGGTTTCCGTTATGTGGACCACTGGGAGCTCTTCCGGGGCAGGTGTGACCTATATAAGAAGGACTGGTTGCATCTAAACCGGAGAGGCATAAATATCCTGGCCGCGAGGTTTGCTAGTGTCACACGGGAGGGTTTAAACTAGTATGGCAGGGGGGTGGGCACGGGAGCAATAGGTCAGAAGGTGAGAGCATTGAGGGAGAACTAGGGAATAGGGACAGTGTGGCTCTGAGGCAGAGCAGACAGGGAGAAGTTGCTGAACACAGCGGGTCTGGTGGCCTGAAGTGCATATGTTTTAATGCAAGAAGTATTACGGGTAAGGCAGATGAACTTAGAGCTTGGATTAGTACTTGGAACTATGATGTTGTTGCCATTACAGAGACCTGGTTGAGGGAAGGACAGGATTGGCAGCTAAACGTTCCAGGATTTAGATGTTTCAGGCGGGATAGAGGGGGATGTAAAAGGGGAGGTGGAGTTGCGCTACTGGTTCGGGAGAATATCACAGCTGTACTGCGGGAGGACACCTCAGAGGGCAGTGAGGCTATATGGGTAGAGATCAGGAATAAGAAGGGTGCAGTCACAATGTTGTGGGTTTACTACAGGCCTCCCAACAGCCAGCAGGAGATAGAGGAGCAGATAGGTAGACAGATTTTGGAAAAGAGTAAAAACAACAGGGTCGTGGTGATGGGAGACTTCAACTTCCCCAATATTGACTGGGACTCACTTAGTGCCAGGGGCTTAGACGGGGCGGAGTTTGTAAGGAGCATCCAGGAGGGCTTCTTAAAACAATATGTAGACAGTCCAACTAGGGAAGGGGCGGTACTGGACCTGGTATTGGGGAATGAGCCCGGCTAGGTGGTAGATGTTTCAGTAGGGGAGCATTTCGGTAACAGTGACCACAATTCAGTAAGTTTTAAAGTACTGGTGGACAAGGAGAAGAGTGGTCCTAGGATGAATGTGCTAAATTGGGGGAAGGCTAATTATAACAATATTAGGCGGGAACTGAAGAACATAGATTGGGGGCGGATGTTTGAGGGCAAATCAACATCTGACATGTGGGAGGCTTTCACGTGTCAGTTGAAAGGAATTCAGGACCGGCATGTTCCTGTGAGGAAGAAGGATAAATACGGCAATTTTCGGGAACCTTGGATAACGAGAGATATTGTAGGCCTCGTCAAAAAGAAAAAGGAGGCATTTGTCAGGGCTAAAAGGCTGGGAACAGACGAAGCCTGCGTGGAATATAAGGAAAGTAGGAAGGAACTTAAGCAAGGAGTCAGGAGGGCTAGAAGGGGTCACGAAAAGTCATTGGCAAATAGGGTTAAGGAAAATCCCAAGGCTTTTTACACGTACATAAAAAGCAAGAGGGTAGCCAGGGAAAGGGTTGGCCCACTGAAGGATAGGCAAGGGAATCTATGTGTGGAGCCAGAGGAAATGGGCGAGGTACTAAATGAATACTTTGCATCAGTATTCACCAAAGAGAAGAAATTGGTAGATGTTGAGTCTGGGGAAGGGTGTGTAGATAGCCTGGGTCACATTGAGATCCAAAAAGACGAGGTGTTGGGTGTCTTAAAAAATATTAAGGTAGATAAGTCCCCAGGGCCTGATGGGATCTACCCCAGAATACTGAAGGAGGCTGGAGAGGAAATTGCTGAGGCCTTGACAGAAATCTTTGGATCCTCACTGTCTTCAGGGGATGTCCCGGAGGACTGGAGAATAGCCAATGTTGTTCCTCTGTTTAACAAGGGTAGCAAGGATAATCCAGGGAACTACAGGCCGGTGAGCCTTACGTCAGTGGTAGGGAAATTACTGGAGAGAATTCTTCGAAACAGGATCTACTCCCATTTGGAAGCAAATGGACGTATTAGTGAGAGGCAGCATGGTTTTGTGAAGGGGAGGTCGTGTCTCACTATCTTGATAGAGTTTTTCGAGGAGGTCACTAAGATGATTGATCCAGGTAGGGCAGTGGATGTTGTCTATATGTACTTCAGTAAGGCCTTTGACAAGGTCCCTCATGGTAGACTAGTACAAAAGGTGAAGTCACACGGGATCAGGGGTGAGCTGGCAAGGTGGATACATAACTGGCTAGGTCATAGAAGGCAGAGAGTAGCAATGGAAGGATGCTTTTCTAATTGGAGGGCTGTGACCAGTGGTGTTCCACAGGGATCAGTGCTGGGACCTTTGCTCTTTGTAGTATATATGAATGATTTGGAGGAAAATGTAACTGGTCTGATTAGTAAGTTTGCAGACGACACAAAGGTTGGTGGAATTGCGGATAGCGATGAGGACTGTCAGAGGATACAGCAGGATTTAGATTGTTTGGAGACTTGGGCGGAGAGATGGCAGATGGAGTTTAATCCGGACAAATGTGAGGTAATGCATTTTGGAAGGTCTAATGCAGGTAGGGAATATACAGTGAATGGTAGAACCCTCTAGTATTGAAAGTCAAAGAGATCTAGGAGTACAGGTCCACAGGTCATTGAAAGGGGCAACACAGGTGGAGAAGGTAGTCAAGAAGGCATACGGCATGCTTGCCTTCATTGGCCGGGGCATTGAGTATAAGAATTGGCAAGTCATGTTGCAGCTGTATAGAACCTTAGTTAGGCCACACTTGGAGTATAGTGTTCAATTCTGGTCGCCACACTACCAGAAGGATGTGGAGGCTTTAGAGAGGGTGCAGAAGAGATTTACCAGAACGTTGCCTGGTATGGAGGGCATTAGCTATGAGGAGCGGTTGAATAAACTCGGTTTGTTCTCACTGGAACGAAGGAGGTTGAGGGGAGACCTGATAGAGGTCTACAAAATTATGAGGGGCATAGACAGAGTGGATAGTCAGAGGCTTTTCCCCAGGGTAGAGGGGTCAATTACTAGGGGGCATAGGTTTAAGGTGAGAGGGGCAAGGTTTAGAGTAGATGTACGAGGCAAGTTTTTTACGCAGAGGGTAGTGGGTGCCTGGAACTCGCTGCCGGAGGAGGTGGTGGAAGCAGGGACGATAGTGACATTTAAGGGGCATCTTGACAAATACATGAATAGGATGGGAATAGAGGGATACGGACCCAGGGATATGGAGACTGGAACACTGCAATGGAAACTGTGACACTGCAATGGAGACTGGGACAGTGCAATGGGGACTGGGGCACAGTAATGGAGACTGGGGCACAGTAATGGAGACTGGGGCACTGTAATGGAGACTGGGGCACAGTAATGGAGACTGGGGCACTGTAATGGAGACTGGGGCACAGTAATGGAGACTGCGAGACTGCAATGGAGACTGGGCACTGCAATGGAGGCTGGGGCACTGTAATGGAGACGGGAGACTGCAATGGAGGCTGGGACACTGCAATGGAGTCTGGGGCACTGTAATGGAGACTGGGAGACAGCAATGGAGACTGGGGCACTGTAATGGAGACTGGGGCACTGTAATGGAGACTGGGGCACTGTAATGGAGACTGGGAGACTGCAATGGAGACTGGGGCACTGTAATGGAGACTGGGACACTGTAATGGAGACTGAGACACTGCAATGGAGACTGAGACATTGCAATGGAGACTGGGAGACTGCAATGGAGACTGGGACACTCTGCAATGGAGACTGGGAGACTGCAATGGAGACGGTGACACTGTAATAGAGACTGGGAGATTGCAATGGAGACAGGGACCCTGAAAGGGGGACTGTGACACTGTAATGGTTATGGGACACTGCAATGGGGACTGGGTGACTGTAATGGAGACTGGGTGACTGCAATAGAGACTGAGACTGTAATGGAGACTGGGACATGGCAAAGAAGGCTGGAGCACTGCAATGGAGACTGGGAGACTGTAATGGAGGCTGGGGCACTGTAATGGAGGCTGGAGCACTGCAATGGAGACTGGGACACTGCAATGGAGAGTGGGACACTGTAATGGAGACTGGGAGACTGCAATGGTGACTGGGACACTGCAATGGGGACCAGGACACTGTAATGGAGACTGGGAGACTGTAATGGAGACTGGGACACTGCAATGGAGACTGGGACAGTGCACTGGAGACTAGGAGACTGCAATGGAGACTGTGACACTGCAATGGAGACTGGGGCAATGCAATGGAGACTGGGGCACAGTAATGGAGACTGCGAGACTGCAATGGAGACTGGGCACTGCAATGGAGACTGCGGCACTGTAATGGAGACGGGAGACTGCAATGGAGGCTGAGGCACTGTAATGGATACGGGAGACTACAATGGAGGCTGGGACACTGTAATGGAGACGGGAAACTGCAATGGAGACTGGGGCACTGTAATGGAGACTGGGAGACTGCAATGGAGGCTGGGGCACTGTAATGGAGACTGGGGCACTGTAATGGAGACTGGGAGACTGAAATGTAGACTGGGAGACTGGAATGGAGGCTGGGGCACTATAATGGAGACTGGGAGACTGCAATGGAGACTGGGGCACTGTAATGGAGACTGGGGCACTGTAATGGAGACTGTAATGGACACTGGGGCACTGTAATGGAGACTAGGGCACTGTAATGGAGACTGGTAGAATGCAATGGAGACTGGGAGACTGCAATGGAGACTGGGAGACTGTAATGGAGGCTGGGGCACTGTAATGGAGGCTGGGAGACTGCAATGGAGACTGAGACACTGCAATGGAGACTGGGACACTGTAATGGAGACTGGGACACTGCAATGGAGACTGGGACAGTGCACTGGAGACTGGGAGACTGCAATGGAGACTGGGAGACTTCAATGGAGACTGGGACACTGCAATGGAGACTGGGGCAGTGCAATGGGGACTCGGACACTGTAATGGAAACTGGGACAGTGCAATGGAGGCTGGGGCACTGTAATGGAGACGGGAGACTGCAATGGAGGCTGAGGCACTGTAATGGAGACGGGAGACTGCAATGGAGGCTGGGGCACTGTAATGGAGACGGGAGACTGCAATGGAGACTGGGAAACTGTAATGGAGACTGGGAGACTGCAATGGAGACTGGGGCACTGTAATGGAGACTGGGAGACTGCAATGGAGACTGGGACACTGCAGTGGAGACTGGGAGACTGCAATGGAGGCTGGGAGACTGCAATGGAGGCTGGGGCACTGTAATGGAGACTGGGAGACTGCAGTGGAGGCTGGGGCACTGTAATGGAGACTGGGAGACTGCAATCGAGACTGGGACACTGCAATGGAGACTGGGACAATGCAATGGAGGCTGGGAGACTGCAATGGAGGCTGGGGCACTGTAATGGAGACTGGGAGACTGCAATGGAGACTAAGACACTGCAATGGAGACTGGGACACTGTAATGGAGGCTGGGAGACTGCAATGGAGACTGGGACACTGCAATGGAGGCTGGGAGACTGCAATGGAGGCTGGGGCACTGTAATGGAGACTGGGAGCCTGCAATGGAGACTGGGACACTGCAATGGAGACTGGGACAATGCAATGGAGGCTGGGAGACTGCAATGGAGGCTGGGGCACTGTAATGGAGACTGGGAGACTGCAATGGAGGCTGGGAGACTGCAATGGAGGCTGGGGCACTGTAATGGAGACTGGGACACTGCAATGGAGGCTGGGAGACTGCAATAGAGGCTGGGACGCTGCAATGGAGGCTGGGGCACTGTAATGGAGACTGGGAGACTGCAATGGAGACTGGGAGACTGCAATGGAGACTGGGACTCTGCAATGGAGACTGGGAGACTGCAATGGAGGCTGGGAGACTGCAATGGAGGCTGGGGCACTGTAATGGAGACTGGGAGACTGCAATGGAGGCTGGGGCACTGTAATGGAGACTGTGAGACTGCAATGGAGGCTGGGAGACTGCAATGGAGGCTGGGGCACTGTAATGGAGACTGGGAGACTGCAATGGAGGCTGGGAGACTGTAATGGAGGCTGGGGCACTGTAATGGAGACTGGGATACTGCAATGGAGGCTGGGACGCTGCAATGGAGGCTGTGGCACTGTAATGGAGACTGGGAGACTGCAATGGAGGCTGGGACGCTGCAATGGAGGCTGGGGCACTGTAATGGAGACTGGGAGACTGCAATGGAGACTGGGAGACTGCAATGGAGACAGGGACTCTGCAATGGAGACTGGGACACTGCAATGGAGGCTGGGGCACTGTAATGGAGACTGGGAGACTGCAATGGAGGCTGGGAGATTGCAATGGAGGCTGGGGCACTGTAATGGAGACTGGGACACTGTAATGGAGGCTGGGGCACTGTAATGGAGACTGGGAGACTGCAATGGAGACTGGGAGACTGCAATGGAGACTGGGACTCTGCAATGGAGACTGGGAGACTGCAATGGAGGCTGGGAGACTGCAATGGAGGCTGGGGCACTGTAATGGAGACTGGGAGACTGCAATGGAGGCTGGGGCACTGTAATGGAGACTGTGAGACTGCAATGGAGACTGGAACTCTGCAATGGAGACTGGGAGACTGCAATGGAGGCTGTGAGACTGCAATGGAGGCTGGGGCACTGTAATGGAGACTGGGAGACTGCAATGGAGGCTGGGGCACTGTAATGGAGACTGGGAGACTGCAATCGAGACTGGGACACTGTAATGGAGACTGGGAGACTGCAATGGAGACTGGGAGACAGCAATGGAGGCTGCGAGACTGCAATGGAGGCTGGGGCACTGTAATACAGACTGGGAGACTGCAATGGAGGCTGGGGCACTGTAATTGAGACTGGGAGACTGCAATGGAGACTGGGACACTGCAATGGAGACTAGGACACTGCAATGGAGGCTGGGAGACGGCAATGGAGGCTGGGAGACTGCAATGGAGACTGTGACACTGCAATGGAGGCTGGGGCACTGTAATGGAGACTGGGAGACTGCAATGGAGGCTGGGAGACTGCAATGGAGACTGAGAGACTGCAATGGAGACTGGGACACTGTAATGGAGACTGGGACACTGCAATGGAGGCTGGGAGACTGCAATGGAGGCTGGGGCACTGTAATGGAGACTGGGAGACTGCAATGGAGACAGGGACACTGCAATGGAGGCTGGGAGACTGCAATGGAGACTGAGAGACTGCAATGGAGACTGGGACACTGTAATGGAGACTGCAATGGAGGCTGCGAGACTGCAATGGAGGCTGGGGCACTGTAATACAGACTGGGACACTGCAATGGAGACTGGGACACTGTAATGGAGACTGGGACACTGCAATGGAGGCTGGGAGACTGCAATGGAGACTGGGACACTGCAATGAAGGCTGGGAGACTGCAATGGAGGCTGGGGCACTGTAATGGAGACTGGGAGACTGCAATGGAGACTGGGACACTGCAATGGAGACTAGGACACTGCAATGGAGGCTGGGAGACTGCAATGGAGGCTGGGGCACTGTAATGGAGACTGGGAGACTGCAATGGAGGCTGGGGGACTGCAATGGAGACTGAGAGACTGCAATGGAGACTGAGACACTGTAATGGAGACTGGGACACTGCAATGGAGGCTGGGAGACTGCAATGGAGGCTGGGAGAAGGCAATGAAGGCTGGGAGACTGCAATGGAGACTGTGACACTGCAATGGAGGCTGGGGCACTGTAATGGAGACTGGGAGACTGCAATGGAGACTGAGAGACTGCAATGGAGACTGGGACACTGTAATGGAGACTGGGACACTGCAATGGAGGCTGGGAGACTGCAATGGAGGCTGGGGCACTGTAATGGAGACTGGGAGACTGCAATGGAGACTGGGACACTGCAATGGAGGCTGGGAGACTGCAATGGAGACTGGGGCACTGTAATACAGACTGGGACACTGCAATGGAGACTGGGACACTGTAATGGAGACTGGGACACTGCAATGGAGGCTGGGAGACTGCAATGGAGACTGGGACACTGCAATGAAGGCTGGGAGACTGCAATGGAGGCTGGGGCACTGTAATGGAGACTGGGAGACTGCAATGGAGACTGGGACACTGCAATGGAGACTAGGACACTGCAATGGAGGCTGGGAGACTGCAATGGAGGCTGGGGCACTGTAATGGAGACTGGGAGACTGCAATGGAGGCTGGGGGACTGCAATGGAGACTGAGAGACTGCAATGGAGACTGGGAGACTGCAATGGAGGCTGGGAGACTGCAATGGAGGCTGGGAGACTGCAATGGAGACTGAGAGACTGCAATGGAGACTGAGACACTGTAATGGAGACTGGGACACTGCAATGGAGGCTGGGAGACTGCAATGGAGGCTGGGAGAAGGCAATGGAGGCTGGGAGACTGCAATGGAGACTGTGACACTGCAATGGAGGCTGGGGCACTGTAATGGAGGCTGGGAGACTGCAATGGAGGCTGGGAGACTGCAATGAAGACTGGGACACTGTAATGGAGACTGGGAGACTGCAATGGAGGCTGGGAGACTGCAATGGAGACTGAGAGACTGCAATGGAGACTGAGACACTGTAATGGAGACTGGGACACTGCAATGGAGGCTGGGAGACTGCAATGGAGACTGAGAGACTGCAATGGAGGCTGGGAGACTGCAATGGAGACTGTGACACTGCAATGGAGACTGGGACACTGTAATGGAGGCTGGGAGACTGCAATGGAGGCTGGGAGACTGCAATGAAGACTGGGACACTGTAATGGAGACTGGGAGACTGCAATGGAGACTGGGGCACTGTAATGGAGACTGGGAGACTGCAATGGAGACTGGGACACTGCAATGGAGCCTCTTGAATATATTCAATATTTTAGCATCAACTACTTCCTGTGGGAATGAATTCCACAGGCTCACCGCTCTGGGTGAAGAAATGTCTCCTTATCTCTGTCTGAAATGGTCTATCCCGAATCCTCAGACTGTGACCCCTGGTTCTGGACACACCCATCATCGGGAACATCTTCCCGGTAGGCTGGGCCTGTTTTCCTTGGAGCAGAGGAGACTGAGGGTGGACATGACTGAGATGTGTAAAAATATGAGGGGCACAGTTTGAGGAGACAGGAAGAAACATTCTCTCTTGGTGGAGGGATCAGTGACCAGGGGGCACAGAGTTAAGGTGAGGGGCAGGAGGGTTAGAGGGGATGTGAGGGAAAACCTTTTCACCCAGAGGGGGGCGGGAGTGTGGAACTCGCTGCCTGAAAGGGTGGTGGAGGCAGAGACCCTCATAATGTTTAAGAAGTATTTAGATGTGCGCTTGCGATGCCAGGGCAGACTCGGCTCTGGGCCGAGTGCTGGGAAATGGGATTAGAATAGTTTGGTGGTTGTTTTTGACTGGCGCAGATGCGATGGGCCGAAGGGCCTTTTCTGTGCTGTGTGATTCGATGACTAATTGGGTGCTCCCGAGTGAAGATCACGGCAGAGGGCAGAAGTAGACAAACTCAGGGACTCGGACACATTCTTTTCCCACCCCGCACCAATCAACGCTGGGCACACCCATTCGCAAATTCCCACGGTCGCAGTTGCATAAATGGCCATGCCTGTCGTCAGCTTAACTTCTCCATGAGGCTCGGGCCTCCTTCCTTTAGAACCTGCTTACCCCCAATAACTGGTGCCTTGATGCAGTTTCCCGGAGTTGAGCTGGCCCCGGATCGGCCTCCGTGACTCCCAGCGGGTGGGCCACACATTCCTGGCCAATGCATTTCTTCCCAGAGGGGTCACACAGGCTCAAACACAAAGGGATTCGTTTGTGGCTGCTTATCGTTACTAACGGGGGCGATTGTGTAGGGGGCGATCGTGTAGGGTGCGATCATGTCGGATAAGATTGTGTAGGAAGTGATTGTGTAGGGTGCAGTTGTGTGGGGTGCGATCGTGCAGGGTGCTGTCGTGTTTGGTGCGATTACGTAGGGTGCAATCGTGTGGGGTGCGATCAAGTTGGATACGATTGTGTAGGAAGTGATTGTGTATGATGTGATTGTGCAGGACGTGACTGTGAAGGACGTGATTGTGCAGGCCACGATTGTGTAGGACCTGATTGTGTAGGGTGCGAATGTATAGGATGCGATTGTGTCAGATACTATTATGTAGGACGCGATTGTGTAGGACGTGAGTATTTAGGAGACGATTGTGTAGGACGCAATTGTGTGGAATTCGATAGTGTAGGACACGGTTGTGCAGGACCTGATTGTGCAGGATGCGGTTGTGTAGGATGTGATTGTGTAGGATGTGATTGTGTAGGATGCGATTATGTAGGATGCGATTATGTAGGATGCAATTGTGTAGGACGTGAGTGTGGAAGAGGCGATTGTGCAGGGAGCGATTATGTAGGATGCGATTACGTAGGATGCGATTACGTAGGATGCGATTATGTAGGATGCAATTGTGTAGGATGCGATTATGTAGGATGCGATTCTGTAGGACGAGATAGTGTAGGACGCGGTTGTGTAGGACCCGATTGTGCAGGATGCGATTGTGCAGGACGCGATTGTGTAGGATACGATTGTGTAGGACGCGATTGTGTAGGATGTGATTGTATAGAATGCAGGTGTGTAGGACCCGATTGTGTAGGACGCGATTGTGCAGGACACGATTGTGTAGGGTGCGATTGTGTAGGATACGATTGTGTAGGACACAATTGTGTCGGATAGGATTGTATAGTATGCAGTTGTGTAGGACCCGATTGTGTAGGACGCGATTGTGCAGGACACGATTGTGTAGGGTGCGATTGTGTAGGATACGATTGTGTAGGACACAATTGTGTAGGATAGGATTGTATAGTATGCAGTTATGTAGGAAGCGATTGTGTAGGACGCGATTGTGTAGGGTATAATTGTGCAGGACCCGATTGTGCGGGACGCGATTGTGCAGTATGTGACTGTGTAGGATGTGATTGTATAAGATAGGACTGTGTAGGACACGCTCCAATCTGCAAGGTCCTGACCAACGTGTGGACGAGTCAAAGTTAATCCTGATACAAACTGAAAAAAACCTGTGCAGGAATTTGGAAAAGCTTTTACTTTATTCACAATTCTACTAATTTCACAAAATGTAAAAGGACTTCGAGTCCCGAGCACAGTGTTGAGTAATGTAGTGGTAAAGTTTCTATGCTTGTCTGTACGTCAGCATTTCCCGTGATTCTTTATACTAATATTCCGCCCAGACTTCCTGCAAAGTGAACACAGAAGGTTAGCCACCTTTAACATTCCATTCGCTTGTCTATTCGCACAAGGCGGAAATCAAGACCCTGAATAGATATTTGTTTTATTTCACAGTCCAGTAACCCCCCTGCTGGCTGGGTCAGTGGGTCATTCCCAATGGCAGTGACCCCCCTGCTGGCTGGGTCAGTGGGTCATTCCCAATGGCAGCGACCCCCCTGCTGGCTGGGTCAGTGGGTCATTCCCAACGGCACTGACCCCCTGCTGGCTGGGTCAGTGGGTCATTCCCAATAGCCGTGACCCCCCTGCTGGCTGGGTCAGTGGGTCATTCCCAATGGCAGCGAACCCCCCCTGCTGGCTGGGTCAGTGGGTCATTCCCAACGGCACTGACCCCCTGCTGGCTGGGTCAGTGGGTCATTCCCAATGGCAGTGACCCCCCTGCTGGCTGGGTCAGTGGGTCATTCCCAATGGCAGCGACCCCCCCCCTCCTGGCTGGGTCAGTGGGTCATTCCCAATGGCAGCGACCCCCCTGCTGGCTGGGTCAGTGGGTCATTCCCAATGGCAGTGACCCCCCTGCTGGCTGGGTCAGTGGGTCATTCCCAATGGCAGTGACCCCCCTGCTGGCTGGGTCAGTGGGTCATTCCCAATGGCAGTGACCCCCCTGCTGGCTGGGTCAGTGGGTCATTCCCAATGGCAGCGACCCCCCTGCTGGCTGGGTCAGTGGGTCATTCCCAATGGCAGCGACCCCCCTCCTGGCTGGGTCAGTGGGTCATTCCCAATGGCAATGACCCCCCTGCCGGCTGGGTCAGTGGGTCATTCCCAATGGCCATGACCCCCCTGCTGGCTGGGTCAGTGGGTCATTCCCAATGGCAGTGACCCCCCTGCTGGCTGGGTCAGTGGGTCATTCCCAATGGCAGTGACCCCCCTGCTGGCTGGGTCAGTGGGTCATTCCCAATGGCAGTGACCCCCCTGCTGGCTGGGTCAGTGGGTCATTCCCAATGGCACTGACCCCCCGCCCCTCCTGGGTGGGTCAGTGGGTCATTCCCAATGGCAGTGACCCCCCTGCTGGCTGGGTCAGTGGGTCATTCCCAATGGCAATGACCCCCCTGCCGGCTGGGTCAGTGGGTCATTCCCAATGGCCGTGACCCCCCTGCTGGCTGGGTCAGTGGGTCATTCCCAATGGCAGCGAACCCCCCCTGCTGGCTGGGTCAGTGGGTCATTCCCAATGGCAGTGACCCCCCTGCCGGCTGGGTCAGTGGGTCATTCCCAATGGCACTGACCCCCCTGCTGGCTGGGTCAGTGGGTCATTCCCAATGGCCGTGACCCCCCTGCTGGCTGGGTCAGTGGGTCATTCCCAATGGCAGCGACCCCCCTGCTGGCTGGGTCAGTGGGTCATTCCCAATGGCACTGACCCCCCTGCTGGCTGGGTCAGTGGGTCATTCCCAATGGCAGTGACCCCCCTGCTGTCTGGGTCAGTGGGTCATTCCCAATGGCCGTGACCCCCCTGCTGTCTGGGTCAGTGGGTCATTCCCAATGGCCGTGACCCCCCTGCTGGCTGGGTCAGTGGGTCATTCCCAATGGCCGTGACCCCCCTGCTGGCTGGGTCAGTGGGTCATTCCCAATGGCAGTGACCCCCCTGCTGGCTGGGTCAGTGGGTCATTCCCAATGGCCGTGACCCCCCTGCTGGCTGGGTCAGTGGGTCATTCCCAATGGCAGTGACCCCCCTGCTGGCTGGGTCAGTGGGTCATTCCCAATGGCAGTGACCCCCCTGCTGGCTGGGTCAGTGGGTCATTCCCAATGGCACTGACCCCCCGCCCCTGCTGGCTGGGTCAGTGGGTCATTCCCAATGGCACTGACCCCCCTGCTGTCCTGGAGGGGTGGCACAGCCCCACAGAGCCAGGGACCCGGGCTCAATTCTGGTCTTGGTCTGTGCGGAGTCTGCACGTCCTCCCCGTGTCTGCGTGGGTTTCCTCCGGGTGCTCCGGTTTCCTCCCACAGTCCAAAGATGTGCAGGTTTAGGTGGATTAGCCGTGATCAATTGTCCCTTAGTGTCCAAAATGTTAGGGTGGGGATACAGGGGTAGGGCTGGGAGTGGGCCTAGGTGGGATGCTCATTCAGGGGGTCGATGTAGACTCTGTGAGCTGAATGGGTTTCCTGCACTATCGGGATTTATGGATAGTGCACAGAATAACTATATCAATTTTGATCTTCAAGATATGCTGAAGTCAGACTCCGTCTCCTGGATAATATTTACAGCTAACACCCAAAAATATTTATTTGCTCATTATCCCTTTAAGGGGCGGTCTCGCGGTCCGCGAGACTGGCTCGGGGCCGATCGCGTGCGGGTGCACGAACCCCGACCACTGGGGGAGGGGGGGGGTAGGGCGAGGGGGCCCTAGGAACAGAGGGAAGGACAAGGGTCAAGTCTCACCCAGGCGACATTAGCTGCGCCACATCAAGCTAAACTGGTCGGGGATTTTCAAGACATGGATGATGTATTCCGAGGAAGTCTTATACAATTATAAAGATGTGTTTAGAACCGAGCTAGGCCGGATTCGAGGAGGAAAGGCCAAGATTCACGTTAACCCAGAATCCACAGCAAAGTCCTTCAGGCCTTGTACCAAGTTAAAGGCCTAGTTAAAGTGTTTGAAAGAGTAGGGGGTTGTACAACCCGTGCAGTTTACTGAGTGGGTAGCTCCCAACGTCCCTGTTTTAAAACCCGACTGCTCAGTCAGAATCTGCGGGGACTACAAGCTCGCGATTAATCAAGCAGCTCAACTTGACAAATGTCCGCTTTCCAGAATAGGAGACCTTTACGTGAGAGGTTGGTGGGAGCCTATGTATATGAAACTTGACTTAAGCCATGCTTATTTGCAATTGGAACTGGACGAGGATTCCCGGAAGTATGCGTCCTTTCATCCGCACAAAGGCCGTTTTCAATACAGCAGTTTACCTATGCATATCTCTTCCACCTGTGCAATCTTTCAGCCCACATTGGAGAAAATCTGCTCCAAGGCACCCCGAAGATTTACCGAGATGATGTTCTGGTGACGGGAAGGACACCTATCCAGCTAAGAAATTCCAAAAAGATTGAGAGACGCAGACATCAATACCTGGGAACCCCACCACCTGGAGTCACTCACCATCCCGACTGGGAAATATATCGGCCGTTCCTTCACTGTCGCCGGGGCAACACCCTGGAACTCCCTCCCTAACAGCACAGTGGGTGTACCTACACCGCACGGACTGCAGCGATTCTCAAGGGGAACTAGGGATGGGGAACCAATGCTGGGCCTAGCCAGCGACAACCACATCCCCTAAAAGTTAATTTTGTAAAAAGCGAGAGAAACGTACAACAAGATGATTTTCCTCAAAAGCCAAGACAAAGACTTCCCGATCATTGGCAGCGGAGTCAAAGAGTGGAGTAAGGTCCAGGGCCTCTTCTCCCAATTGATCATCAGCCTCTGTGGCAGTTTCATTCTCTTAGAACATAACATACGAACACAGGACCTAGGAGCAGGCGTGGGCAGTCCAGCCCCTTGGGCCCGGTCAATACGATCTTGACTGATCTCCCCTTGGCCTCAACTCCACCGTCCTGCCCGTTCTCCGTAACCCTTCAACCCCCATTGCTGATTATAATTCTGTCTATTCCCTCCTCAAATTTACTCGGAGTCCCACTCTCTGCGATAGTGAATTCCACCCTTTGAGAGAAGTAATTCCTCCTCATCTGTTTAAAATCTGCCGCCCCATATCCTAAAACTATGACCTCGCGTTCTAGAATTCCCCACAAGAGGAAACATTGGCTCCATGACGCCTTTGTCAAAATCTTTTAGCATCTTATATACCTCGATTAGATCTCCCCTCATTCTTCTAAACTCGAGAGAGTATCGGCTTAAACTGTTCAATCTCTCCTCGTACGACAAATCCCTAGTCTCTGGAATCAATCGAGTGACCCTCCTCTGAACTGCCCCCAATGCCACTGTAGCCCTCCTCAAGTAAGGGGACCAAAACTGTGCCCAATACTCCAGGTGCAGTCTCACTGATCCCTCGCACGGTTGCAGCAACGCTTCCCGACATTTAACCTCCATTCCTTTCGTCCCATTTTGAACTTTGTCCCGAAAGAACAAACCAAAGTCCAGAATCTCCTCTAGTGGACGAGGGTCACCATCACTGTCGGTGCCGCCTTCTAACTGGTCTTCGAAGAGGAGTGAGAGATCTGAAATGTCGCCCTGTGTTCCAGTTGGGTAATGTTTCTTCGATGAAGGCTGGCTCGCTGTGTGACGACTTCAGCTGTGGCCGTGAGCTTTTCCCCCACTCGGAAATCCATTCCTGAATACTGCTCATTCATCCAGCGTCTCTTCATCAAACGCTGACGGGAGGCCAGGTCCAGAACCCACTGACCTGCTGGGGAAAAGCAATTTGCTGGTTTTCTAAGAGAGCAAGAATTTCATCAATTTCTTTGTCTTCCCGTCAAAGGGCTTTAGTGATCCGGCCCTCGGTTTGAGGTAGCGGTCTCCCGGTCCCTGTAGCTTTATTATTGATGTCTGAATCTCAACATCATTAAGCCAGTCCAATCTGTCCGATAAGTCTATGACAGCCAGCCCCAGTGTCCAGTTTAAATGGGAGATACGGTGGAACAGCGGCAATATCATTGGACGAGTAATCACGAGGCCCAGGCGAATGCACTGAGAGCATGGGTTCAAATTCCACTGTCAGCTGGGGAAGTCGAAAACTAGTCTAGGTAATGGTGACTATGAAACTATCATGAATTGTCATTAAGAACCCATCTGATTAAGTAATCCATTTTGGGGTCGCACAGTGTTTAGCACTGTTGCTTCACAGCTCCAGGGTCCCAGGTTCGATTCCCGGCTTGGGTCACTGTCTGTGCGGAGTCTTGCACGTCCTCCCCCGTGTGTGCGTGGGTTTCCTCCGGGTGCTCCGGTTTCCTCCCACACTCCAAGGACGTGCGGGTTAGGTGGATTGGCCGTGATCAATTGCCCCTTAGCGTCCAAAAAGGTCAGGTGGGATTACGGGGATAGGGTGGGGGCGTGGGCTTAAGTAGGGTGCTCTTTCCAAGAGCCGGTGCAGACTCGATGGGCCGAATGCACTGTAAATTCTATGATAAACTCCTTTCTGTACCTTTGACTTCCAGCTCGAAAGAGCAGTTCTGTTTGTTGGGATCTTCAGCCTCAATAACTTTATTTCCAATTCCCTGTACGCTCTTCCTTTAACTTGTGTGTTATATCTACAGAATTGTTTAAAATGTCCGGTCTTGTCACTGAGGAAGCGCTCAGCTCCCCCCTGCTGGGCAATCTTTGCAGCGATGCTGCTTTTCAATGCCGCACCTGGGATGTTCTTTAAACAGTTGGAAGGGCTCTAGCTGTCCCTCTGGTGATTTGGGTGGGCTTTTTGCACGGGCATCTCGGTGGGCCCCCCGCGGGCTCCCACCTTTGGAGCCAACATGCTGGGTCCTCGGTCTGAAGTACGGCCCGGTTCCGCTTCCCCCGGCCTTGCGAAGCGTTCAGCCTTCTCTGACATTGAATCCGCCTCTTGGCTTGCAAGGTGTTGAAGTTCGTGCCTGCTCCAGCACGCCGTCTAGCTCTGTGGCCGCAACCACTGTGGCCAGTCTATACAAGCAGTTGATAAATGGATTCACCCGTTCGCCGCACCTGTTCGCTGACAAAGTCCTCATTAGGGCTGATCGCCGGGTGCTGGGGTCTCCTCGACTCACCCGGACATTATCAGCTATGCCCCCAACTGCATATTGAACGGTACTGACCTGGTATTTTTCTGCCTTCTCTTGTGAACCCAAAGCTGTTCAGTGCTTTTCAAACTGCAACGTCCAGAGCTCCCATCTTGGTCCTTGATGTGTTGGAAGGGCGGTAAGAGGGATTGTGGATGTTCCATCGCTGTGGATAATGGTTCTCTCACCCCCCCCCCCCCCCCCCCCAAGGTGTTTATCATTTCTGTTCGTCTACTTTGGTAAGTTGAGCTGTTTCTCGGTCTCCCCCCACCACCCGTGGGTTACCAATCTGTGGCTCCAGTTTTCTTAACCTGCAGCCTCCAGCACTCCCATCGTGGTTTGAAAATGAAATGAAAATCGCTTATTGTCACAAGTCGGCTTCAAATGAAGTTACTGCAAAAAAAAAAAAAAAAAAAGCCCCTAGCCGCCACATTCCGGCGCCTGTTCGGGGAGGCTGTTACGGGAATCGAACCCGCGCTGCTGGCCTGCTTTAAAAGCCCAATGTGCTAAATCAGCCCCTTGGTTTGGTTTGCTGCCCTTTATTTGTGTTGTCTTCTGCTGGACAAGGCTTTACATAGAACATACAGTGCAGGAGGCCATTCAGCCCATCGAGTCTGCACCGACCCACTTGTGCCCTCACTTCCACCCTATCCCCGTAACCCAATAACCCCTCCTCACCTTTTTGGTCACTAAGGGCAATTTATCATTGGCCAATCCACCTAACCGGCACGTCTTTGGACTGTGGGGGGAAACCGGAGCACCCGGAGGAAACCCACGCACACACGGGGAGGACGTGCAGACTCCGCACAGACAGTGACCCAAGCTGGAATCGAACCTGGGACCCTGGCGCTGTGAAGCCACAGTGCTAGCCACTTGTGCCACTGTGCTGCCACACTTTACTTACACAGTAAGTGACTTGGGCATCGTCTGTATTAAGTTTTTTAAAAAAACGATTACTTTACAACTGTCTACACCCGAGACCTCATGGTGAGTACATTATATTCTGGACACAGTGTCAACCATTAACACTTCATTTGTACATGCTTCATTTAATCAAATAAAATGAATTCCTCCTCTCCCAGTATCCAATTGTCTTCAGAATGATCTTTGTTCTTTTCATCCACCAGATTAATTCAGGATACTGCGAGGCCTGGATAGAGTGGACGTGGTGTCATGTGAGAGTACCTTTAAGAAATGGGTGTTTATAAATGGGTGTGTATATAAATATCTGTAGTGAGAGTACCTTTAAGAAATGGGTGTTTACTACTGCAGTGATGTCAGAGAGTGGGTGGAGCTGTGCTGTCTGTCAGCTTTTTACTTTCATTTTAGGCTGTGTGCTGCAGGGTGTGTTTTAGTTTCGTTTTCAGAGCTGGATAGCTGCAGTCACAGCCAGAAGGTGCATGAATCTCTCTCTGTAACCTAAAGACTGTAAATCGATCCTGGTGATTTAAAACTATTAACAGTAGTGACTTTAACCTGTTGTGCTTCTGGTAAAAGGTGTTTTAAGTCTTATGGATGTTAAAAGGAAAGCTTAAAGGATTACTTAGTGTTGTATTCTTTGGGGGTTGTATTTGAATTGATGGTTGCTAAGATGTTCACTGTATGTTTTAAAAAGGTTAACTTGAGTTCACGGAATAAACACTGTTTTGCTTTTAAAAAATACTTTTCCATTTCTGCTGTCCCACACCTGTAGAGTGGGCCGTGTGCTCCCCGTACCACAATCTAGTAAAAGTTGTGGGTCAGGTGAACCCCGTGATACACTTTGGGGTTCTCGAAACCCTTGCCCAGAACAGTGGAGAGGATGTTTCCACTTGTCGGAGACTAGAAGCCGAGGGCACCATCTCAGACTAGAGGGACAATCCTTTAAAACAGAGATGAGGAGGAATTTCTTCAGCCTGAATCTGTGGAACTCTTTGCCGCAGAAGGCTGTGGAGGCCAAATCACTGAGTGTCTTTAAGACAGAGATAGACAGGTTCTTGATTAATGAGGGGATCCGGGGTTATGGGGAGAAGGCAGGAGAACGGGGATGAGAAAATATCAGCCGTGATTGAGTGGCGGAGCAGACTCGATGGGCCGAGTGGCCTAATTCTGCTCCTATGTCTCTTGGCTCAGAGAGTGACCAGTTGCAGCAGCAACGCATGATACAGAAACAATATTGTTCATAGCAGTTGAAAGTGCTTCCTTTTCGCAACCTGGAGCCTTCACCGTTAGCCGGTGTGAAATGCTGACGGTGAAGAGGGGATATCAGGTCCTTGCTCGTCTTCCTGATCACCCGAGTGCCCGGGGCTTTTGCCTTTAATCAGCTTTTCCAAACCGGTCGTCGAGGTCATTGTCGGAGTGACAGCCCCGTGGGAGCTGCTGGCACGAGTGCCTCCTGACCCCACCCCACCCGTGCATCTGCCTTCCGAGGAGATGGAGGAATGTAGACCCTCCAGGAGAGAGGGGAGGACACCGCCGGGGACCGATGCCGATGGTGAAAGTGACGTGGAGAGGTGGGTGGGGGAGGGACTAAGCGGAGTTGGATAGAAACGGGAAGGAGCCCACAAAGCTAACAGGCGGTGGGGGTGCAAATGGATCAACGAAACAACTGAATACAGAAAGAGAAAGCACTGGGCAGTCTCAGCAGGTTGGACAGCCTCTGTGGAGAGACAAGGGGGCTAACGATGGAGGCCCCCCCCCCCCCCCCCCCCGAGAAAGCGCTATCCAGACTCGAAACATTGGCTCCCTTCTCTCTCCACACACGCTGTCAGACCGCTGGGATTGTCCAGTATTTTGTTTCAGATTGCAGCATCCACAGTAATTTGCTTAAAACAATGTAATAGTTTTGAAGTTATACTGGGGGTGGGATGGGATGTAAAGGTTTAATGGATATGTTAATTAGACAAGGACGTCAATGATGGTGTAATGATGTAAGCATTTCCCCCCGAACCTGCGCCGGAATGTGGCGACGAGGGGCTTTTCACAGTAACTTCATTGAAGCCTACATGTGGCAATAAGCGATTTTCATTTTCATTTTAGGCACTGACGACCGAGACACTCCAATGGAGGAAGACACAGAACACTTGGTGTCTAAAGAATAACGTAATTACCATGAGGCTGTCAGGGGACTAGGAACTCACTCTATATTTTCATAAAATATCCATAGATAACCTCCGGGCTAATTGCTAACACTTTAAAAGCCGGTCAAACAACGTTTGGCCGAAGCTACGTCCGTCTGTCGCCCCTTGGACAGAGGGAGCCGTCCAGCAGTTTCGCAGAGACCTCACTATCTCTGAAGAGGCACTAATGACCCCCTCTGGGCTGCACAGACCAAATTCGAAAAGGTCTAAACAAAGACCGTCCGCCAGATCTGGCCAGCTGGAGCCTAATAGTCTGCTCGGAGAAAGGGCCCCCGCAACCCACCTTTCGAGCCTTAATGGTTGGAACGTTTAACCATCGCCGGATCCCAGACGGCACGGGTGGTGGTGGGGGTGGATACGCGTCGTTTGACAAAGACACCCTGAAGAGGTGGGAATCGTGTGCGTGAAGCCACAGCTGGTGGCAGCAGTTCTATTGATCGGCTGTACTGCAGAGTTCAGTCTGTCAGAGAGTCACCAAAACACACAGAGCGGAAAAGGCCCTTCATTACATCCAGTCTGCACCGAGGCATGAAAGACACCTGACCTGCCCACCTAATCCCATTGGCCAGCACTGGGCCCATAGCCTGGAATGCTGTGACGTGCCAAGTGCTCACCCAGGTACTTTCTACAGGACGGGAGGCAACCCTCCCCTCCCACCCTCCCAGGCAGCGCGTCCCAGACCCGCCTCCCCCCCTCCCAGACAGCGCGTCCCAGACCCGCCTCTCCCCTCCCAGGCAGCGCGTTCCAGACCCTCCCCTCCCACCCTCCCAGGCAGCGCGTTCCAGACCCGCCTCTCCCCCCCCCCCCTCCCAGGCAGCGCGTTCCAGACCCGCCTCTCCCACCCTCCCAGGCAGCGCGTTCCAGACCCGCCTCTCCCCCCCTCCCAGGCAGCACGTCCCAGACCCGCCTCTCCCCCCCTCCCTCCCAGGCAGCGCGTTCCAGACCCGCCTCTCCCCCCCTCCCAGGCAGCGCGTCCCGGACCCGCCTCTCCCACCCTCCCAGGCAGCGCGTTCCGGACCCGCCTCTCCCACCCTCCCAGGCAGCGCGTTCCAGACCCGCCTCTCCCACCCTCCCAGGCCGTGCGTTCCAGACCCGCCTCTCCCACCCTCCCAGGCAGCGCGTTCCAGACCCGCCTCTCCCACCCTCCCAGGCAGCGCGATCCAGACCCGCCCCTCCCCCCCTCCCAGGCAGCACGTTCCAGACCCGCCTCTCCCCCCCTCCCAGGCAGCGTGTCCCAGACCCGCCTCTCCCCCCCTCCCAGGCAGCGTGTTCCAGACCCGCCTCTCCCACCCTCCCAGGCAGCGTGTCCCAGACCCGCCTCTCCCCCCCTCCCAGGCAGCGTGTTCCAGACCCGCCTCTCCCACCCTCCCAGGCCGTGCGTTCCAGACCCTCACCACCCTCTGGGTAAAAATGTTTTTCCTCAAATCCCCCATGAACCTCCTGCCCCTCACCTTGAACTTGTGCCCCCCTCGTAACCGACCCTTCAACTAAGGGGAACAGCTGCTCCCTATCCACCCCGTCCATGCCCCTCGTAATCTTGTCCACCTCGGTCAGGTCGCCCCTCAGTCTTCTCTGCTCCAGAGAAAATAACCCGAGCCTATCCAATCTCTCTTCATAACTTAAATGTTCCATCCCAGGCAACATCCTGGTGAATCTCCTCTGCACCCCCTCCAGTGCGATCACTTCCTTCCTGTAATGTGGCGACCAGAGTTGCACACAGTGCTCCCGCTGTGGCCTCACCAAAGTTCTATACAACTCCAACAGGACCTCCCTGCTTTTGTAATCCATGCCTCGATTGATAAAGGCAAGTGTCCCCTATGCCTTTTTCACCTCCCTATTAACCTGCCCTTCTGCCTTCAGAGATTTATGGACAAACACGGCAAGCTCCCTCTGTTCCTCGGAACGTCCCAGTGTCAGGCCGCTCATTGAATATTTCCTTGTTAAACTGCTCCTTCCAAAATGTATCAGCTCACACTTTTCAGGGTTAAATTCCATCTGCCACTTTTCTGCCCAGTTGACCATCCCGTCTGTATCTTCCTGTAGCCCGGGACTCTCAGCCTCACTGTTAACCACCCGGCCAATCTTTGTGTCATCCGCAAACTTACTGATCCCCCCACCCTCCACATAGTCATCTATGTTGTTTATATAAATGATGAATAATAGGGGGCCCAGCACAGATCCCTGTGGTCCGACACTGGACACTGACGTCCAGTCACTAAAGCAGACGTCTGTCATCACCCTCTGTCTCCTACAGCTCAGCCAATTTGAATCCACCTTATCAAGTTACCCTGTATCCCAGGTACATTTGCCTCCTTTATAAGTCTCCCATGTGGCACCTTGTCAAATGCTTTGCTGAAATCCATGTAAACTACATCAACTGCACCACCCTCATCGACACACTTAGTCAGATGCTCAAAATATAGAATCAATTTTGTTAGGCATGACCTCCCTCTGATAAAGCCACGCTGACTATTCCTGATCAAACCTTGCCTCTGCAACTGGAGATAGATTCTCTCCTTCAGAATTTTCTCCATTAGTTTCCCCACCACTGACGTGAGACTCACTGGCCTGTATTCCCTGGTTTATCCCTACAGCCTTTCTTAAACAGTGGGATCATATTCACGGTTTCCCAATCCTCCGGCACCTCTCCCGTGGCCAGAGATGAAAAATTTGGATCAGGGCCCCTGCAATCTCCCCCCTCGCCTCCCACAACAACCTGGGACACAATTCATCCAGCCATTTTAACATCAAAAGGCTACAGCACAGAAAAGGAGCACTGCCCAGACTGACTAGCTGGCTCCCCTCCACACTGTTCCTACTGGAATTTCTGTACCATTGCTTGCACGATTGATTCATCTCCGCGTGCCTATCTCCTCATGCAAAGTAAAAAATTTAATATACAGCATAGGTTTTCAGCCTGCCGACCTCCGTGAAGGAATACCTCACTGGACTTTGATTGGGGACTCAATCATTATTTTTTTCCCTGTGCCCGGTAAATCTTTCTTTTCTCGCTCCATAGAACATAGAACACTACAGCGCAGTACAGGCCCTTCGGCCCTCGATGTTGCACCGACCTGTGAAACCACTCTAAAGCCCATCTACACTATTCCCTTATTGTCCATATGTCTATCCAATGACCATTTGAATGTTCTTAGTGTTGGCGAGTCCACTACTGTTGCAGGCAGGGCATTCCACGCCCTTACTGCTCTCTGAGTAAAGAACCTACCTCTGACATCTGTCCTATATCTATCTCCCCTCAATTTAAAGCTATGTCCCCTCGTGCTAGACATCAGCATCCGAGGAAAAAGGCTCTTACTGTCCACTCTATCCAATCCTCTGATCATCTTGTATGCCTCAATTAAGTCACCTCTTAACCTTCTTCTAACGAAAACAGCCTCAAGTCCCTCAGCCTTTCCCCATAAGATCTTCCCTCCATACCAGGCAACATTCTGGTAAATCTCCTCTGCACCCTTTTCAATGCTTCCACATCCTTCCTATAATGCGGCGACCAGAATTGCACGCAATACTCCAAACCAGGGGCGAAATTCTCCGGAAACGGCGCGATGTCCGGCGACTGGCGCCCAAAATGATGCCAATCAGACGGGCATCGCGCCGCCCCAAAGGTGCGGATTGCTCCGCATCTTTGGGGGCCGAGCCCCAACAATGAGGGGCTAGGCCGGCGCCGGAGGAATTTCCGCCCCGCCAGCTGGCGGAAACGGCCTTTGTTGCCCCGCCAGCTGGCGCGGAAATGACATCTCCGGGCGGCGCATGCGCGGGAGCGTCAGCGGCCGCTGACAGTTTCCCGCGCATGCGCAGTGGAGGGAGTCTCTTCCACCTCCGCCATGGTGGAGACCGTGGGGAGGCGGAAGGGAAAGAGTGCCCCCACGGCACAGGCCCTTCGCGGATCGATGGGCCCCGATCGCAGGCCAGGCCACTGTGGGGGCACCCCCCGGGGCCAGATCGCCCCGCGCCCCCCCCAGGGCCCCGCCCACGCCGTTCAAAAGGTGGTTTAATCCACGCCGGCGGGACAGGCAATTTATCGGCGAGACTTCGGCCCATCCGGGCCGGAGAATCGAGCGGGGGGGGGGGGGGGGGGGGCGCCAACCGGCGCGATTCCCGCCGAATATCCGGTGCCGGAGACTTCGGCAACCGGCGGGGGCGGGATTCACGCCAGCCCCCGGCGATTCTCCAACCCGGCGGGGGGTCGGAGAATGACGCCCCAGAGTTTTGTACGGCTGCAACAGGACCTCATGGCTCCGAAACTCAATCCCTCTACCAATAAAAGCTAACACACCGTACGCCTCCTTAACAACCCTCTCAACCTGGGTGGCAACTTTCAGGGATTTATGTACATGGACACCGAGATCCCTCTGCTCATCCACACTACCAAGAATCTTACCATTAGCCCAGTACTCGATCTTCCTGTTATTCCTTCCTAAATGAATCACCTCAGACTTTTCCTCTGCTACTGCACGGGTGCGTCGAGTGTGTGTAAATAAACCCTCAGTTCATCCGATCTGGAGTTTGCTGGTTACTGACTGAAAATTGGAACACACTGAAACCCAGGGTTGGGAAATATGCCGCCACTTAGGAAGGGAGAAGCAGATCGATACGCGTTTCTGTTTCAGACGGGTAGTGAGGCTGGTTAAATTAATCCCTGTCCGTAACAAGGCCCTGGATGTAAACAAACCGTTTTAAAGAAAATCTTAATACACACTGCGTCCAAATCGCCCAGAGCATGAAGGGATCTACATGAACGCAAGTTTGGAAGATGGCCGATCTACCTCCCCAGAGAGTTGCGAATGGAGGAGTGACAACTTGTCGAGGGAAAGCAGTGGGCAAGGTCTGCCAGACAGTCAGGTCGGGATCATAGAATCCCTCCAGTGCAGTAGGAGGCCATTCGGCCCGTCGAGTCTGCACCCAATGTCTTGACAGAGGGCCCTAACCAGGTCCACGCCCCATCCCCGTAACCTAACCAGCACATCCCTGTACACTGGGGGGCAATTGAGCGCGGCCAATCCACCCGACCTGCACAACTTTGGGTTGTGGGGGTGAGACCCACTCAGACACGGGGGGAATGTGCAAACTCCACACGGACAGTGACCCAGGGCTGGGATCGAACCCGGATCCCCGGCGCCGCGAGGCAGCAGTGCTAACCCACTGCGCCCCCGAGGGGGCCAAGGTTTAACACTTCATCGATGAGATAGTCCTTCAGCACTTGTCACGAAAATGAAGAAAGAGTTTGCAGGCTGAAGGATTAGTTGGAATGCGCACGTGCGGAGGAGGCCGGTTGGAGGCAGGATTGGAACTGGACGCGGAGAGAATCTCGGAGGGACGTATCTCGGCCGCCTCAACCTCCTGCGCGCGACTCAGCTTCCAGATCAGTCAGACCACAGGGTGTCCCGGGGGGGCAGGGGGGGGCTCACATTATCTCCTTGCACAGGTCACAACGATTCTTGTAGGTTTGACCGTCTGAGCCACAGACAGGGCGCAGCTCCCGCACACAGATTGTGCTGTAGTCACAGTCCGCCTAAAGAGACCAGACAGACAGGGGTAAACAAAACGGTTAGCTTCAAGTGCCCGCCTCCCAGTAACGGCAAATAAATCCGGCTGCTCACCGGCCACGAGAAGTTGTGAATGCTGGCCGTCCACGAGGCTTCTGAAAAATAAGAACCACAGATCTTTATAAAAAGGGCACGGGGAAGGGTTAGGGGGCCGTCTCTTCGCAGAGCGGCTTCGGTCGCTCATGTGGGACAGGTGCAGGTGCAGGGTCCCCCCCCCCGTCCCCCCGCTCCGCCTCAACTTTGCCCCCATTCACACGGCGGAGAGGAGTTCACGGCACCGCCTTCGACACCGAGATCGCAGCTTTCGGCTCCCAGTCGCTGGCGCGTTTTAACCCTAAGCATTGTGGGGAAAAGTGTGAGGTTATGCACTTTGGAAGGAGGAATCTAGGCATAGACTATTTTCTAAATGGGGAAACGCTTAGGAAATCAGAAGCACTAAGGGACTTGGGAGTCCTTGTTCACGATTCTCTCAAGGTTAACGTGCAGGTTCAGTCGGCAGTTAGGAAGGCAAATGCAATGTTAGCATTCATGTCGAGAGGGCTAGAATACAAGACCAGGGATGCACTTCTGAGGCTGAATAAGGCTCTGGTCAGACCCCATTGGGAGTATTGGGAGCAGTTTTGGGCCCCGTATCTAAGGAAGGATGTGCTGGGGCCTTGGAAAGGGTCCAGAGGAGGTTCACAAGAATGATCCCTGGAACGAAGAGCTTGTCGTATGAGGAACGGTTGAGGACTCTGGGTCTGTACTCGATGGAGTTTAGAAGGACGAGGGGGGATCTTATTGAAACTTACAGGATACTGCGAGGCCCGGATAGAGTGGACGTGGAGAGGATTTGTCGGAAAAACTAGAACCAGAGGACACCATCTCAGGCTGAAGGGACGATCCTTTAAAACAGAGATGAGGAGGAATTTCTTCAGCCAGAGGGGGGTGAATCTGTGGAACTCTTTGCCGTAGAAGTTTGTGGAGGCCAAATCACTGAGTGTCTTTGAGACAGAGATAGATAGGTTCTTGATTAATGAGGGGATCAGGGGTTATGGGGAGAAGGCAGGAGAATGGGGATGAGAAAATATCGGCCATGATTGAATGGCGGAGCAGACTCGATGGGCCGAGTGGCCTAATTCTGCTCCCACGTCTTATGAAACCGATTTTCCATCCCTCGGGGGACAGCCGCTCAGTGCTCGAGCTCGGCAGGGCAAAATGGCAGCTTCCCTCACACCCAGTGGAGGAATTCACTTCCGTTTGTTG
Source organism: Scyliorhinus torazame (assembly GCF_047496885.1). NCBI lineage: Eukaryota > Metazoa > Chordata > Chondrichthyes > Carcharhiniformes > Scyliorhinidae > Scyliorhinus > Scyliorhinus torazame. Next base: position 4,573,759 of record NC_092730.1, on the reverse strand, counting down.
AACGACGTGAGCTGGGGGTGGGTCCTGCAGAATCTTCCTCACCCACCTGGCCAGTGAACGAGGCCCATTGACGATGAATTCCTGTGGAGGCAGGTGCACTCATTCAGGGGGTCATTGTTCAAGACAGTGGGAGCAGGCAAATGTGAGGTAATGCATTTTGGAAGGTCTAATGCAGGTAGGGAATATACAGTGAATGGTAGAACCCTCAAGAGTATTGACATTCAGAGAGATCTAGGAGTACAGGTCCACAGGTCACTGAAAGGGGCGACACAGGTGGAGAAGGTAGTCAAGAAGGCATACGGCATGCTTGCCTTCATTGGCCGGGGCATTGAGTATAAGAATTGGCAAGTCATGTTGCAGCTGTATAGAACCTTAGTTAGGCCACACTTGGAGTATAGTGTTCAACTCTGGTCGCCACACTACCAGAAGGATGTGGAGGCTTTAGAGAGGGTGCAGAAGAGATTTACCAGGATGTTGCCTGGTATGGGGGGCATTAGCTATGAGGAGCGGTTGAATAAACTCGGTTTGTTCTCACTGGAACGACGGAGGTTGAGGGGCGACCTGATAGAGGTCTACAAAATTATGAGGGGCATAGACAGAGTGGATAGTCAGAGGCTTTTCCCCAGGGTAGAGGGGTCAATTACTAGGGGGCATAGGTTTAAGGTGAGAGGGACAAGGTTTAGAGTAGATGTACGAGGCACGTTTTTTACGCAGAGGGTAGTGGGTGCCTGGAACTCGCTACCGGAGGAGGTGGTGGAAGCAGGGACGATAGTGACGTTTAAGGGGCATCTTGACAAATACATGAATAGGATGGGAATAGAAGGATACGGACCCAGGAAGTGTAGAAGATTGTAGTTTAGTCGGGCAGCATGGTCGGCACGGGCTTGGAGGGCCGAAGGGCCTGTTCCTGTGCTGTACTTTTCTTTGTTCTTTGTTCTTTGTTCAGGCCCTGCGCACACAGCCTGTCTATTGGCAGCATCGAGGGGTCAGGCTGGCTGAGCTGCTTTCAATTCGGAATACATGCCGAGAGTTTGCAGCTTGGCCCACGTTTGACCAATTGGGCCAGTGGGCCGACGAATGGCAGATGGAGTTTAATTTGGATAAATGTGAGGTGTTGCATTTTGGTCGATCGAATCGGGGCAGGACCTACTCAGTTAATGGTGGGGAGAGTTACAGAACAAAGAGATCTAGGGGTACAGGTTCATAGCTCCTTGAAGGTGGAGTCGCAGGTGGACAGGGTGGTGAAGAAGGCATTCGGCATGCTTGGTTTCATTGGTCAGAACATTGAATACAGGAGTTGGGACGTCTTGTTGAAGTTGTACAAGACATTGGTAAGGCCACACATGGAATACTGTGTGCAGTTCTGGTCACCCGATTGTAGGAAGGATATTGTTAAACTAGAAAGAGCGCAGCAGAGATTGACGAGGATGCTACCAGGGCTCGATGGTCTGAGTTACAAGGAGAGGCTGGATAGGCTGGGACTTTTTTCACTGGAGCGAAGGAGGCTTAGGGGTGATCTTATAGAGGTCTATAAAATAATGTGTGGATATAAGGTAGATAGTCAACATCTTTTCCCAAAGGTAGAGGACTCTAGATAGAGGGCATAGGTTAAAGGTGAGAGGGGAGAGATAGAAAAGAGACCAGAGGGGAAATGTCTTCACACGGAGGGTGGGGAACATCTGGAACGGGCTGCCAGAGGCAGTGGTAGAGGCGGGTACGATTCTGTCCTTTACAAAAGCAGTTAGACAGTTACGTGGGCCGGGTGGGTACAGAGGGAAATGGGCCAAATGTGGGCAAGTGGGACTAGCTTAGTAATAGAAACTGGGCGGCATGGACCAGCTGGGCCGAAGGGCCTGTTTCCCTGCGGTAAACATCTAAGAGCAACGGCAAGAACATCGCTACTTGCCCGCTAACAGCAGAAGCAGTAAGGAGACAGTGAGAGATGACGCGAGGATCTTCATTGTGAAGGTGAAGCTGGTGAGTGTGATTATTCTTGTGGAGTCACAAACGCATTGTCGTCCCGTTTGTGACCTCAGCGACAGCGTTCCGACACTGGTGCACTCCGCAAACCACTTTAACATTCCTCTTTTTCAAAACAGCTCAATAATAATAAACCACTTGGATAGCGTTCTGTGCCAGACATTTACACATTTTGACCAGCTCGGTGTCAAGGTTCCATTTCCACACTTTTGGTGACCTCCTTGCTGGTGTCTCTTGTCGTTTGCCTCCCCTTCCTCAGAACCCTTCCGAACCAATGGGGGGGGGGGGAAGGGATTGAAGGAGTGCTCGTCATGACCTTGCAAAGAGCTCCAGATTCAGGGACTGCGGATTGAATGATTGGAAAGGTCTCTCTGGTGTTGAGGAAGGGACAGAGGGGCCAGGCGACTGTGGGCATTCCGATCTGTGGTCAGCTGTGGGCAAATACACCGGAGCCTCATCAGAGGGTGGCCCGAACAATTGCCAAAGACGGATTTGCGGAGGTGGAGATTGGTAGATCTTGTTGTGTGTTCAGGGTATTGAAGGATATGGAGTCAAGGCGGGTGAATAGGTTTGAGGTACAGATCAACCACCGTCTAATATAAAGAGGGAAGAGGTTGAGAGGACTCTTTGTGATGGACAGCGCTGAAGAACATCTTCAGCTGAAGATTATCAACAGAAAAACCTTGTATTTCCAGACAGGCTGACTGTGGGCCGTGCCAGGCGTAATTTGTACCACCTTGTGGGTCTTTAACCTCCATACCGTCCGATCGTATTGGATAGGGCCTCTGACTCATCTTTCAACAGTTAGGATGAGAGATCAGACCCACGTAGCCCCTTGCACATCCTCGCTGTCAAAAAAGGGCTTCACAGCCCCGGAGCTATTTTGAAGTCTGGTTACTGTTCGGCGGGTGAAGATACCCGCCCGGTTTTGCTGGTCGCAAGGTCCCTCAAAACAGGGAACTAGACTGGAGTTCGGCATCCTGCCCTCTGCCAGCGATGATGGGAACACAGCCTCTGTTGGGGGGGGGGGGGGGTCAGGTGAGAGCACCCTGCTGCGTTTCTGCCTATTCGATCCTGGGGAGGCAACGCCTGCCTCAAGCGCCTCCCCTGATGTTGTCACTTGTCGGTGGCGTGGGGAACGGTCTCTACCTCGCCTGCAAGACCGGTGTTCGCTTTGGGGTTTCTGAAACCACCTGTCCTCGTGGTGGCCGCTGTCACCATTTGTATCGACTGCCAGCCCGTGCTTCCCGCTGGTGATTGATGTTGAGGTCTTTCGTGTTTCTTTAGACAGCACCCTTGAACCAGCTTTGAGCATCCTCCTGCTCTCTTGGCATGGGTTACCTCCCCGTGTGGCATGGGTTACCTCCCCGTGAGGCATGTCCTTGGAGATGGCGGTGTAGAAACCAGCAAAGTCTATTTGCTCGATTAGTGTTGATATGTGGCACCTACGTTGTCCAAAGGACTGTCCCGTTGGCGACTATCTTCTGATTGGTGCCGAGAGCGTTGTCCACTCCACAGCCGTAGTTTCTTGGCAGACGTAAAGCAAACTAGATCACCGACCAGATGTTGGTTGATGGATAAATGTTGGAACAGGCCACCACATCCTCCTCGGCTAATAGGACATCAAAGCAATAGAAGCCCTTCGAGCCTGCTCCTCCATTCCATATCGTGGTCAATCCTGGGCTCCAACCCCACTTCCTCACCCATTCAACATCTCCCTCGTTTCCCCGACACACTTGAAAATCTGCCTGTTCCCCCCCTTGCATGAATTCAGCGATGGAGCATTCGCAACCCTCTGGGTTAGTTCTAAAGATTCACAACTTTTTGAGTGAAGATATTTGTCCTCCCCTCAGTCCTAAATGATCAGCCCCCTATGCTGTGCCCTTGTTTTTGGATCTCACAGCCGTGGGAACCGGCCTCTCAGTAGCTACCCTATCGTGCTCCTTCAGAGTCTTCTGTGTCAATGACATTGTTCATGGACGTCGGGGAACATTGAACCAATTTACTCGGCCTCTCATCCCACGCCAACTCTCATCCCAGGGATCCACCTAACGAAATTTCACTGTCCTACCTCAAATGCAAGTATATCCTTCCTTATAATAATCTTTATTAGTGTCACAAGTGGGCTGACATTAACACTGCAATGAAGTTATTGTGAAAAGCCCCTAGTCGCCACATTCCGGCGCCTGTTCGGGTACACAGAGGGAGAATTCAAAATGTCCAATTTACCCAACAGCACGTCTTTCGGGACTTGTGGGAGGAAACCGGAGCACCCGGAGGAAACCCACGCAGACACGGGGAGAACGCGCAGACTCCGCACAGTGACCCAAGCCGGGAATCGAACCCGGGACCCTGGAGCTGTGAAGCAACAGTGCTAACCACTGTGCTACCCTGCCGCTAAATATGGAGGTCAATAGCTTTTTAGATGCGGTGTTACCAATTGCAACAAGACTTCTTTATCTGTGTATTTCAATCTCAAGGCCACGTCATTAGCTTCCCCAATTGCTCACCGTACCCGCATACTAACTTTGTGCGTTTCTCACACCAACCCAAGTCTCCCTGAACATCAGCATTTACAAGTTTCACCCGTTAAAGATATTCTGCTTTTCTACTCTTCCATCCCAGTGAACAGCCTCACACTTCCGCACATCGTACTCCCATCTGCCACTTGTTGTCCCACTCATTTAACCCGCCTCCACCTCTTTGCAGTCTCTGTGTCCTCCTCGCAGCTCGCATTCCAACAGGTTTCGTATTGTCGGCAAACCTGGGTAATTCCTCTCTCTGTAACTCCCCGTTTCCTCCCTCTCTCCCCATTTAAATAGCGGCGGTCACATTTGCCACCCTCCAATCTGCCGAGGCTGTTCCAGAATCTACACAACTTTGGACTAGGACATCCAACACGGCCACTATTTCCACAGCCACCTCCTTCAGCACGCCGGGATGTCGATCATCCGGCCCTGGGGATTTCATCAGCTGTCGGTTCCATTCATTTCTCCCTCACCATTTTTTTGTTACCGCTCCAATTACCCTCAAACCCTCCTTTTCACTAGACTCTTGGATTGCTAGCATCTTTGGGAACTTATTAGTGTCTACGTCCGAGAGGACAGAACTAAAGTCGTTGTTGAAATGTTCCGCCATCTCCATCATAAATTCTCCTCTTTCGGACTGTAAGGGACCTACATTTGTCTTCAATGATCTTTTCCCTTTTACATTCTTAATGAACATTCGGCCAGAGGCTCACCCGAGTTTCCCTGACTATTGGGTAAGGATATCAAGTGCAAGGCAGCAAAGACAGGATTGAGGTGCAGACTGGCAAAGAGCTAATTGGCGGTCGCAACAGGCGAAATGTCACCTCCTGTTTGGACTGGATTGGATTGGATTTGTTTATTGTCACGTGTACCGAGGTACAGTGAAAAGTATTTTTCTGCGAGCAGCTCAACAGATCATTAAGTACATGAGAAGAAAAGGGAATAAAAGAAAATACATAACAGGGCAACACAAGGTACACAATGTAACTACATAAGCACCGGCATCGGGTGAAGCATACAGGGTGTAGTGTTAATGAGGTCAGTCCATAAGAGGGTCGTTTAGGAGTCCGGTAACAGTGGGGAAGAAGCTGTTTTTGAGTCTGTTCGCGCGTGTTCTCAGACTTCTGTATCTCCTGCCCGATGGGAGAAGGTGGAAGAGTGAGTAAGCCGGGTGGGAGGGGTCTTTGATTATGCTGCCCGCTTTCCCCAGGCAGCGGGAGGTGTAGATGGAGTCAATGGATGGGAGGCAGGTTCGTGTGATGGACTGGGCGGTGTTCACGACTCTCTGAAGTTTCTTGCGGTCCTGGGACGAGCAGTTGCCATACCAGGCTGTGATGCAGCCCGATAGGATGCTTTCTATGGTGCATCTGTAAAAGTTGGTAAGGGTTAATGTGGACATGCCGAATTTCCTTAGTTTCCTGAGGAAGTATCGGCACTTTTGGGCTTTCTTGGTGGTCGCGTCGACGTGGGAATGTTCCCAACATTCCTAATGTCCCAGCTCAATTAGTCCAGACCCAAGACCATAAGGCAGAGCAGCAGAATTAGGCCACTCGGCCCATTGAGTCTGCTCCGCCATTCAATCATGGCTGATATTTTCTCATCCCCATTCTCCTGCCTTCTCCCCATAACCCCTGATCCCCTTATTGATCAAGAACCCATCTATCTCTGTCTTAAAGACACTCAGTGATTTGGCCTCCACAGCCTTCTGCGGCAAAGAGTTCCACAGAGTCACCACCCTCTGGCTGGAGAAATTCCTCCTCATCTCTGTTTTAAAGTATCGTCCCTTCAGTCCGAGATGGTGCCCTCTGCTTCTAGTTTTTCCTACAAGTGGAAACACTCTCTCCACGTCCCCTCTGCCTGGTCCTGCCGTCTCCCGATGCCTCTGGGCTGCACCTGCTGCCTGTTCAGCCTGCGCTGCGGAAAGTGCTCTTCACGGTTGCAGACAGAAGGAAAGAACCTGCTGCTACTCGCCCTTCCTCAAGAGTAAAACTGGACGGAGGGCTGAAGAAAAGCTCAGGAACAAAACCAGGTAAGGGAGAACGATGGTAAAAATATTTATTCAACAATTATATATTTTAAAAACCACACAAGAGCCACAACCAGGAGGCACAGACGATTTCAGATACTTTGGATGCTCCCTGCTTCCTCCGGGACTGACACCCGGCGTGGAGCTAAACAGGATTCGGGAATGAAGGGAAAATCAGGGTGCGAAGGCGGAGCACTCTACAAAGATCGATTGAGTTTAGAATCCAGCTTCCGACCCTCTTCGACGAAGACACAATCCCCAACCGGATTTCGAAGACATTCGGGTTTGTGTCGCTCCGGCTGGTCAAGGTGCTGAAAAACGTTCCGGGATCGCACAACCAGCTTAGCCCGCCCACCCCCCCCCCCCACCCCCGATCGCGGCATATGACCAGGAGGAAACATTTACTTCTCGCTGGTGATACAATCCAGGAATCGCGTCCTGGGCAGCTGGTGCTGCCTCTGGGTGAAGCGGAGATTGAGGGGTAGCTAGACTAGCTGCGGTTCGGTCCTATCTTAATGCCATACGCTCTGCGATTATACCTCCATCCCAAATTTCTAACAATGAAACTATCGATGTTAAGTTGTCAGGTGCTAATTTCCTTCTACCAAGAGTAACACTGAAGCGCCCCCCAGTGGTGATGGGGCGCGGTGTAATTACTCAGCCACTGATCCACACTGGCAGTTCCTATTATAATTCGTCGTTTGACGGTACAGGACTTGAACGTTGTTGAAAGGAACATGCCGTCGAAGCTTTCTGTGTTGCACCCATCAGGACATTTCGCAAGAGTACCAATAAAGGGGAAACCAATTTATGTCGCGGGAGGGGTGCTGATTGGTTGCCCAGTGGACTCTGATTGGTGTGGAGGCGTTGCCGTGGAGAATGCACCAGGGAACAGTCAACTTCCAAGCTTTTATTCAAATTCAAATGAGGCAGACCGACTCGGATTGGTCAAGGAACTGCCGTAGGGAACGAACTAGGGAATGCCTGTCCCCCAAGCTTCTGTTTATCTGAAAAAGACACAATGTGCCCACGTGCTCTTTGCGTCGTCAAAGGACAGGGATGTGCGTGTGTGAATATATGTGGCTTCCAGCACGCGTGAGTCAGCCACACTGCGAGCCCGACCGATAACCTTAAATTGGTTCGCAGTGTAATTCCCGGCACAATCGGGATTGTTTGGCAAGTGCTGTCCAATCGCAGAAGCAACACGAGCGGTGTGCTCCACTAACAGGGCGTAGCTAGCTAGCCAAAACAATGTCCTGCCCGTCACACGATCGAGTAACGCTTGGATATGGATTCCAGGACCGGCGTGATGCTAGGTATGTGAGCCGTACATTCCAACGACCTGGTGAATCGTATCGAACAGCGGGTCCCCCCCCCCCCCCACCTCCTGCTGTTCGCAACCGAGCCGGGCTTACAAAACATCCGGCACACGATTCTGCTGATTGATTGGAACGGGACTGCCCTGTCCTGATGAGTCCTGAACAAAAAGCTTCGACAGCACCTCTCTTTTTGCTTCCTACTGGGGAGTACAAAATGGGAGAACATTCACAGCAAGAGAGCGTGGATACAATTTCTTTTGAAAAAAATATATTACAGACATACTATACACATTGTCCTCGAACCGGTTGAAACATGATTTATTCAAAACTTAAAAGATAGAAAAGCCCCAAAAGGTCCTGCTGTTTTTCTGCTCCGTTCGACTCGCACCAAAAATCATTACTTATAAAAAGTTGCTTTTTTAAAAAAAAGCAGGTGGCAGGATTCGTTTTAGTATTCAAAAGGGCGATTTTGTCGTTTGTCCAGTAAATAACAAGGAGGTTTAGCTCTAAACAAGCAGGTCCTGTCTGGGCTGGCAGTGAGAACTGGGCGATATTCACAGTATATATATATATAGTGAGTGTGTGTTAAAAAGAAAACCTTTGAGACAAAGCTTTTTTGTAACGTCCCCTGTGCTGCAGGCAGCTGGCACGCTCAACACACACTCACTTGACTTTCCCTTCTCCTGTGGAGCCAGGGGTCTTCTTGCCGGGGAAAGGCCGGCTCGGAGGTCGGTCGGTGGGACAGGGGAGGGGTCGAGGTTGCCCCTTCAGTGGCAGCAGCCCCCGCAAGGCGGCCCGCTGTGCGGGTGCTCCCCGTATTTGGTTCTCCGGCTCAGTATCTCGTAGGAGCAGTCGTCCCGGCAGCACCCGGACAGGCTGGGCGAAGACTCGTCAATGTCGAACCTGGCGGAACGGAAAGACGGAGCGGTAAATGGCAGCAGCCGCGGGGGGGGGGGGGGGGCTTAAACTACGGGTTTGCTGGGGCCGGAAGCCCCCTGGTGATTCACCTCAGTCCGACAGCCAACAATCAGGAGCCCTTGTCTGCGCCCTCTCTGCCCGCGTCAAACTGAACAAAGGTAAGACAGGAACGAGCGCGGTCCGATCCATGACTAAGATGTTGATTTTGATTCCACAACCATGCTGACAGGTACACGTTTATTCCCCTGCTCCATCTGCCCCGGTGACCGAGGATATTAACGTTGGGCCGCATGGGATCCCCCCTCCCCCCAGCAACCCGGGATTCCCCCCTCCCCCCAGTCACCCCCCCCCCCCCTCCCCCCAGCACACTGCAAGTCTCCAGTCAGGCCGGGAAAGAAATTACAGACTTGCATTTCTATAGCGCATTTGGGTGGCCCACGTTTACAGCAGTTGACCCAATTTTGAAGTTCCTGTTGTAAAGTGCGGAATGCAGCAGCCAATCTGTCGACAATCAGATCCCAATGAAACAGCGGAGGTACTGAGCAGGTAACCTGCCGGATAGTCGTTAGCTGATAAATATTAGCCATGGGTTTCAGAGAGGAACAAAGTACTTTGACAGAGCGATTGGATTGCATACGGGTGCACGGGGGTTCGCGTGGATGTATCGTCAGACATAGCACAATTTTACAATTACGGCAGACGCCAGATCTCCCCACTAAGGTCCAACTTACTGCATTGCGTGTCTGAAGAACTGGTAGGCAGGGCGATTGTGTTTAAATACCGTCAACACCACTTTCTTCATCTGTGAGCTGGGAGGAAGAGAGAGAGCAACAATCAGCCTCGTCAAATCCGATTCCTCAGCACGGTGCAACCCCGGGAACTCACCCTCCCCCCCAGTCACCTCCCCCCTCCCCCCAGCAACCACGGGATCTCCCCCTGCCCCCAAGTCACCTCCCCCAGCGCACTGCAACCCCGGGAACTCCCCTGCCCCCCAGTCAAACCCCCCCCCTCCTGCCAGCACACTGCCACCCGGGAACTCCCCCTGCCCCCCAGTCACCTCCCACCTCCCCCAGCGCACTGCAACCCCGGGAACTCCCCTGCCCCCCAGTCAAACCCCCCCCTCCTCCCAGCAACTCCGGGATCTCCCCCTGCCCCCCAGTCACCACCCCCCTCCCCCAGCGCACTGCAACCCAGGGAACTCCCCTGCCCCCCAGTCAAACCCCCCCCCCCCTCCTCCCAGCACACTGCCACCCGGGAACTCCCCCTGTCCCCCAGTCAAACCCCCCCCCCTCCTCCCAGCAACCCCGGGATCTCCCCCTGCCCCCCAGTCACCTCCCCCCTCCCCCCGGGATCTCCCCCTGCCCCCCAGTCACCTCCCCCCTCCCCCCAGCAACCCCGGGATCTCCCCCTGCCCCCCAGTCACCTCCCCCCTCCGCCCAGCAACCCCGGGATCTCCCCCTGCCCCCCAGTCACCTCCCACCTCCCCCAGCGCACTGCAACCCAGGGAACTCCCCTGCCCCCCAGTTAAACCCCCTCCCCCTCCTCCCAGCACACTGCAACCCGGGATCGCCCCCTGCCCCCCAGTCACCTCCCCCCTCCCCCAGCACACTGCAACCCAGGATCCCCCCTCCCCCCAGTCAAACCCCCCCCTCCCCCAGCAACTCCCCCTGCCCCCCAGCACAGTGCAACCACGGGAACCCCCCCCCCTCCCCCCAGCACACTGCAACCCGGGGTCCCCCCTCCCCCCCCCCCAGCACACTGCAACCCGGGGTCCCCCCTCCCCCCCCCAGCACACTGCAACCCGGGATCCCCCCCCCCAGTCACTCCCCCCAGCACACTGCAACCCCGGGAACTCCCCCCCCCCCCTCTAACCCCAGCACACTGCAACCCCGGGAACTCCCCCCCCATCAGTCACTCCCCCCCCCCCCTAACCCCAGCACACTGCAACCCGGGTTCTCCCCCTGCCCCCCAGTCACCTCCCCCCCTCCCCCCAGCACACTGCAACCCGGGATCTCCCCCCCCTGCCCCCCAGTCACCTCCCCCCCTCCCCCCAGCACACTGCAACCCGGGTTCTCCCCCTGCCCCCCAGTCACCACCCCCCCCAGCACACTGCAACCCCGGGACCTCCCCCTGCCCCCCAGTCACCCCCCCCAGCACACTGCAACCCGGGATCTCCACCCCCCCCCCCCAGCACACTGCAACCCGGGATCTCCCCCTGCCCCCCAGTCACCCCCCTCCCCCCAGCACACTGCAACCCGGGATCGCCCCCTGCCCCCCACCACCCCCCCTCCCCCCAGCACACTGCAACCCGGGATCTCCACCTCCCCCCCCAGCACACTGCAACCCGGGATCTCCCCCTGCCCCCCAGTCACCCCCCTCCCCCCAGCACACTGCAACCCGGGATCGCCCCCTGCCCCCCACCACCCCCCCTCCCCCCAGCACACTGCAACCCGGGATCTCCACCCCCCTCCCCCCAGCACACTGCAACCCGGGATCTCCCCCTGCCGCCCCAGTCAGACCCCCCCCCCCCCCCAGCAACACTGCAACCCGGGATCTCCCCCTGCCCCCCAGTCACTCACCCCCCCCTCCCCCCAGCAACCCGGGATTTCCCCCTGCCCCCCCGTCACTCACACCCCCTCCCCCCAGCACACTGCAACCCGGGAACTTCCCCCCCACCCCCCACCACACTGCAACCCAGGTTCTCCCCCTGCCCCCCAGTCACCCCCCTCCCCCCAGCACACTGCAACCCGGGATCTCCACCCCTACCCCCCCACCACCCCCCCTCCCCCCAGCACACTGCAATCCGGGATCTCCCCCTGCCCCCCAGTCAACCCCCCCCCCCTCCCCCCAACACACTGCAACCCCCGCAATCCAGGATGCTTTGCCAGGGCACTTCACGCCTGCCGAACCCCTCTGTTCACAGGGGGAACACTGTCGGGAGAGGGCTCGGAGAATCGTCTCCAGAAACCGGCACATTCTGGAACTTCGAGAAATTAGCAAGGTGCCCCATCTCCAGACACAGCCCCCCCCCCACCTCAGACTGGAGGACAGTAAAAGGGGAGTGGAAGGGATTGCTATCTACCTTGATCAAAGAGCATTATCTAGCCTGACATCAAGATGGCCTTTGGGTGTAGCACTGGAGGGTATCTAGGCCTTTTAGAGGGAAAGGCAATTATGATGCGATGAGGCAAGACTTAGGATGCATCGGATGGAGAGGAAAACTGCAGGGAATGAGCACAATGGAAATGTGGAGCTTGTTCAAGGAACAGCTACTGCGTGTTCTTGATAAGTATGTACCTGTCAGGCAGGGAGGAAGTGGTCGAGTGTGGGAACCGTGGTTTACTAAAGCAGTCAAAACACTTGTCAAGAGGAAGAAGGAGACTTATGTAAAGATGAGACATGAAGGTTCAGTTAGGGCGCTCGAGAGTTACAAGTTAGCTAGGAAGGGCCTAAAGAGAGAGCTAAGAAGAGCAGGAGGGGACATGAGAAGTCTTTGGCAGGTAGGATCAAGGATAACCCTAAAGCTTTCTATAGATATGTCAGGAATAAACGAATGACTAGGGTAAGAGTAGGGCCAGTCAAGGACAGTAGTGGGAAGTTGTGCTTGGAGTCCGAGGAGATAGGAGAGGTGCTAAATGAATATTTTTCATCAGTACTCACACAGGAAAAAGACAATGTTGTCGAGGAGAATACGGAGATTCAGGCTACTAGACTAGAAGGGCTTGAGGTTCACAAGGAGGAGGTGTTAGCAATTCTGGAAAGTGTGAAAAAGATAAGTCCCCTGGGCCGGATGGGATTTATCCTAGGATTCTCTGGGAAGCTAGGGAGGAGATTGCTGAGTAAGATTGCAATAGTAAGGGATGACATCGGTGCTATGGAGGATAAGGTTGAATCCATTTGGGTGGAAATCAGGACTAGTAAGGCGAAAAAGTCACTGATAGGAGTAATTTATAGGCCACCAAATAGTAACATTATGGTGGGGCAGGCAATAAACAAAGAAATAACAGATGCATGTAGAAATGGTACAGCAGTTATCATGGGGGATTTTAATCTACATGTCGATTGGTTTAACCAGGTCGGTCAAGGCAGCCTTGAGGAGGAGTTTATAGCATGTATCCACGATAGTTTCCTGGAACAGTATGCAATGGAACCTACGAGGGAACAAGCGGTCCTAGATCTGGTCCTGTGTAATGAGACAGGATTGATTCAGGATCTCATAGTTAGGGATCCTCTCGGAAGGAGTGATCACAATATGGTGGAATTTAAAACACAGATGGAGGGTGAGAAGGTAAAATCAAGCACTTGTGTTTTGTGCTTAAACAAAGGAGATTACAATGGGATGAGAGAAGAACTAGCTAAGGTAGACTGGGAGCAAAGACTTTATGGTCAAAAAGTTGAGGAACAGTGGAGAACCTTCCAAGTGATTTTTCACAGTGCTCAGCAAAGGTTTATACCAACAAAAAGGACGGTAAAAAGAGGGAAAATCGACCGTGGATATCTAAGGAAATAAAGGATAGTATCAAATTGAAGGAAAAAACATACAAAGTAGCAAAGATCAGTGGGAGACTAGAGGACTGGGAAATCTTTAGGGGGCAACAGAAAGCTACTTAAAAAGCTATAAAGAAGAGTAAGATAGATTATGAGAGTAAACTTGCTCAGAATATAAAAACAGATAGTAAAAGTTTCTACAATTATATAAAACAAAAAAGAGTGGCTAAGGTAAATATTGGTCCTTTAGAGGATGAGAAGGGAGATTTAATAATGGTAGATCAGGAAATGGCTGAGGAACTGAACAGGTTTTTTGGGTCGGTCTTCACAGTGGAAGACACAAATAACATGCCAGTGACTGGTGGAAATGAGGCTATGACAGGTGAGGACCTTGAGAGGATTGTTATCACCAAGGAGGTAGTGATGGGCAAGCTAATGGGGCTAAAGGTAGACAAGTCTCCTGGCCCTGATGGAATGCATCCCAGAGTGCTAAAAGAGATGGCTAGGGAAATTGTAAATGCACTAGTGATAATTTACCAAAATTCACTAGACTCTGTGGGGTGGTCCCGGCGGATTGGAAATTAGCAAACGTGACACCACTGTTTAAAAAAGGAGGGAGGCAGAAAGCGGGTAATTATAGGCCAGTGAGCTTAACTTCGGTAGTAGGGAAGATGCTGGAATCTATCATCAAGGAAGACAGAGCAAGGCATCTGGATGGAAATTGTCCCATTGGGCAGACGCAGCATGAGTTCATAAAGGGCAGGTCATGCCTAACTAATTTAGTGGAATTTTTTGAGGACATTAACAGTGCGGTAGATAACGGGGAGCCAATGGATGTGGTATATCTGGATTTCCAGAAAGCCTTTGACAAGGTGCCACACAAAAGGTTGCTGCATAAGATAAAGATGCATGGCATTAAGGGGAAAGTAGTAGCACGGATAGAGGATTGGTTAATTAATAGAAAGCAAAGAGTGGGGATTAATGGGTGTTTCTCTGGTTGGCAATCAGTAGCTAGTGGTGTCCCTCAAGGATCAGTGTTGGGCCCACAACTGTTCACAATTTACATAGATGATTTGGAGTTGGGGACCAAGGGCAATGTGTCCAAGTTTGCAGACGACACTAAGATAAGTGGTAAAGCAAAAAGTGCAGAGGATACTGGAAGTCTGCAGAGGGATTTGGACAGGCTAAGTGAATGGACTAGGGTCTGGCAGATGGAATACAATGTTGACAAATGTGAGATTATCCATTTTGGTAGGAATAACAGCAAAAGGGATTATTATTTAAATGATAAAATATTAAAACATGCTGCTGTGCAGAGAGACCTGGGTGTGCTAGTGCATGAGTCGCAGAAAGTTGGTTTACATGTGCAACAGGTGATTAAGAAGGCAAATGGAATTTTGTCCTTCATTGCTAGAGGGATGGAGTTTAAGACGAGGGAGGTTATGCTGTAATTGTATAAGGTGTTAGTGAGGCCACACCTGGAGTATTGTGTTCAGTTTTGGTCTCCTTACTTGAGAAAGCACGTACTGGCGCTGGAGGGTGTGCAGAGGAGATTCACTAGGTTAATCCCAGAGCTGAAGGGGTTGGATTACGAGGAGAGGTTGAGTAGACTGGGACTGTACTCGTTGGAATTTAGAAGGATGAGGGGGGGATCTTATAGAAACATATAAGATTATGAAGGGAATAGATAGGATAGATGCGGGCAGGTTGTTTCCACTGGCGGGTGAAAGCAGAACTAGGGGGCATAGCCTCAAAATAAGGGGAAGTAGATTCAGGACTGAGTTTAGGAGGAACTTCTTCACCCAAAGGGTTGTGAATCTATGGAATTCCTTGCCCAGTGAAGCAGTCGAGGCTCCTTCATTAAATGTTTTTAAGATAAAGATAGATAGTTTTTTGAAGAATAAAGGGATTAAGGCTAATGGTGTTCGGGCCAGAAAGTGGAGCTGAGTCCACAAAAGATCAGCCATGATCTCATTGAATGGTGGAGCAGGTTCCAGGGGCCAGATGGCCTACTCCTGCTCCTAGTTCTTATGTTCTTATGAGCCTTTGGCTTTGATCTTTAAGTCATCTTTGTCTACAGGAATAGTGCCAGAAGACTGGAGGATAGCAAATGTTGTCCCCGAGTTCAAGAAGGGGAGTAGAGACAACCCCGGTAACTATAGACCAGTGAGCCTTACTTCTGTTGTGGGCAAAATCTTGGAAAGGTTTATAAGAGATAGGATGTATAATCATCTGGCAAGGAATAATTTGATTAGAGATAGTCAACACGGTTTTGTGAAGGGTAGGTCGTGCCTCACAAACCTTATTGAGTTCTTTGAGAAGGTGACCAAACAGGTGGATGAGGGTAAAGCAGTTGATGTGGTGTATATGGATTTCAATAAAGCGTTTGATAAGGTTCCCCACGGTAGGCTACTGCAGAAAATACGGAGGCATGGGATTCAGGGTGATTTAGCAGTTTGGATCAGAAATTGGCTAGCTCGAAGACAAAGGGTGGTGGTTGATGGGAAATGTTCAGACTGGAGTCCAGTTACTAGTGGTGTACCACAAGGATCTGTTTTGGGACCACTGCTGTTTGTCATTTTTATAAATGACCTGGAGGAGGGCGTAGAAGGATGGGTGAGTAAATTTGCAGATAACACTAAAGTCGGTGGAGTTGTGGACAGTGCGGAAGGGTGTTACAAGTTACAGAGGGACATAGATAAGCTGCAGCGCTGGGCTGAGAGGTGGCAAACGGAGTTTAATGCAGAAAAGTGTGAGGTGATTCATTTTGGAAGGAATAACAGGAAGATCGAGTACTGGGCTAATGGTAAGATTCTTGGCAGTGTGGATGAGCAGAGAGATCACGGTGTCCATGTACATAGATCCCTGAAAGTTGCCACCCAGGTTGAGAGGGTTGTTAAGAAGGCGTACGGTGTGTTAGCTTTTATTGGTAGAGGGATTGAGTTTCGGAGCCATGAGGTCATGTTGCAGCTGTACAGAACTCTGGTGCGGCCGCATTTGGAGTATTGCGTGCAATTCTGTGCGCCGCATTATAGGAAGGATGTGGAAGCATTGGAAAGGGTGCAGAGGAGATTTACCAGAATGTTGCCTGGTATGGAGGGAAGATCTTATGAGGAAAGGCTGAGGGACTTGAGGCTGTTTTCGTTAGAGAGAAGGTTAACAGGTGACTTAATTGAGGCATACAAGATGATCAGAGGATTGGATAGGGTGGACAGTGAGAGAGCCTTTTTCCTCTGATGGTGATGTCTAGCACGAGGGGACATAGCTTTAAATTGAGGGGAGATAGATATAAGACAGATGTCAGAGATAGGTTCTTTACTCAGAGAGTAGTCAGGGCGTGGAATGCCCTGCCTGCAACAGTAGTGGACTCACCAACACTAAGGGCATTCAAATGGTCATTGGATAGACATATGGACGATAAGGGAATAGTGTAGATGGGCTTTCGAGTGGTTTCACAGGTCGGCGCAATATCGAGGGCCGAAGGGCCTGTACTGCGCTGTAATGTTCTATGTTCTAAGTGAGAATGGGGAGTCAAATTTACTGTCCCTACAATATCCACAACCTATTTACCTGTTTGCTAAAAGCTGTAGAATCTGCATTAAGAATTTGCCCAACCCTTTCCTCCTCACCCGACATTCCAGCTGAACCTCATAACTGTAACACAAGACACGCGTGTCAGATCACCACACAGCGAGAATAACTTTCAAACACAGCTTCATCCCATTTCCACACATTCCCCACCTCAACTGGGAGTGTTTGATGGGGACAGTGTAGAGGGAGCTTTACTCTGTATCTAACCCCGTGCTGTACCTATCCTTGGAGTTTTTGATGGGGAGAGTGCAGAGGGAGCTTTGCTCTGTATCTTACCCAGTGCTGTACCTGTCCTGGGAGTGTTTGATGGGGACAGTGTAGAGGGAGCTTTACTCTGTATCTAACCCCGTGCTGTACCTGTCCTGGGAGTGTTTGATGGGGACAGTGTAGAGGGAGCTTTACTCTGTATCTCACTCCGTGCTGTACCTGTCCTGGGAGTGTTGATGGGGACAGTGTAGAGGGAGCTTTACTCTGTATCTAACCCCGTGCTGTACCTGTCCTGGGAGTGTTTGATGGGGACAGTGTAGAGGGAGCTTTACTCTGTATCTCACCCCGTGCTGTACCTGTCCTGGGAGTGTTTGATGGGGAGAGTGTAGAGGGAGCTTTCCTCTGTATCTAACCCCGTGCTGTACCTGTCCTGGGAGTGTTGATGGGGACAGTGTAGAGGGAGCTTTACTCTGTATCTAACCCCGTGCTGTACCTGTCCTGGGAGTGTTTGATGGGGACAGTGTAGAGGGAGCTTTACTCTGTATCTCACCCCGTGCTGTACCTGTCCTGGGAGTGTTTGATGGGGAGAGTGTAGAGGGAGCTTTACTCTGTATCTAACCCCGTGCTGTACCTGTCCTGGGAGTGTTTGATGGGGACAGTGTCAAGGGAGCTTTACTCTGTATCTAACCCCGTGCTGTACCTGTCCTGGGAGTGATTGATGGGGACAGTGTGGAGGGAGCTTTACTCTGTATCTAACCCCGTGCTGTACCTGTCCTGGGAGTGTTTGATGGGGACAGTGTAGAGGGAGCTTTACTCTGTATCTAACCCCGTGCTGTACCTGTCCTGGGAGTGTTTGATGGGGACATTGTAGAGGGAGCTTTACTCTGTATCTAACCCCGTGCTGGACCTGCCCTGGGAGTGTTTGATGGGGACAGTGTATAGGGAGCTTTACTCTGTATCTAACCCCGTGCTGTACCTGCCCTGGGAGTGTTTGACGGGAACAGTGTAGAGGGAGCTTTACTCTGTATCTAACCCCGTGCTGTACCTGTCCTGGGAGTGTTTGATGGGGACAGTGTAGAGGGAGCTTTACTCTGTATCTCACCCCGTGCTGTACCTGTCCTGGGAGTGTTTGATGGGGACAGTGTAGAGGGAGCTTTACTCTGTATCTAACCCAGTGCTGTACCTGTCCTGGGAGTGTTTGATGGGGACAGAGTAGAGGAGCTTTACTCTGCATCTAACCCCGTGCTGTACCTGTCCTGGGAGTGTTTGATGTGGACAGTGTAGAGGGAGCTTTGCTCTGTATCTAACCCCGTGCTGTACCTGTCCTGGGAGTGCTCAATGGGGACAGTGCAGAGGGAGCTTTACTCTGTATCTAACCCCGTGCTGTACCTGCCCTGGGAGTGTTTGATGGGGACAGTGTAGAGGGAGCTTTACTCTGTATCTAACCCCGTGCTGTACCTGTGCTGGGAGTGTTTGATGGGGACAGTGTAGAGGGAGCTTTACTCTGTATCTAACCCCGTGCTGTACCTGTGCTGGGAGTGTTTGATGGGGACAGTGTAGAGGGAGCTTTACTCTGTATCTAACCCCGTGCTGTACCTGCCCTGGGAGTGTTTGATGGGGACAGTGTAGAGGGAGCTTTACTCTGTATCTAACCCCGTGCTGTACCTGTGCTGGGAGTGTTTGATGGGGACATTGTAGAGGGAGCTTTACTCTGTACCGAACCCCGTGCTGTACCTGTCCTGGGAGTGTTTGATGGGGACAGTGTAGAGGGAGCTTTACTCTGTATCTCACCCCGTGCTGTACCTGTCCTGGGAGTGTTTGATGTGGACAGTGTGGAGGAGCTTTACTCTGTATCTAACCCCGTGCTGTACCTGTCCTGGGAGTGTTTGATGGGGACAGTGTAGAGGGAGCTTTACTCTGTACCGAACCCCGTGCTGTACCTGTCCTGGGAGTGTTTGATGGGGACAGTGTAGAGGGAGCTTTACTCTGTATCTAACCCCGTGCTGTACCTGTCCTGGGAGTGTTTGATGGGGACAGTGTGGAGGGAGCTTTACTCTGTATCTAACCCCGTGCTGTACCTGTCCTGGGAGTGATTGATGGGGACAGTGTGGAGGGAGCTTTACTCTGTATCTAACCCCGTGCTGTACCTGTCCTGGGAGTGTTTGATGCGGACAGTGTAGAGGGAGCTTTACTCTGTATCTAACCCCGTGCTGTACCTGTCCTGGGAGTGTTTGATGCGGACATTGTAGAGGGAGCTTTACTCTGTATCTATCCCCGTGCTGTACCTGCCCTGGGAGTGTTTATTGGGGACAGTGTAGAGGGAGCTTTACTCTGTATCTAACCCCGTGCAGTACCTGCCCTGGGAGTGTTTGATGGGGACAGTGTAGAGGGAGCTTTACTCTGTATCTAACCCCGTGCTGTACCTGTCCTGGGAGTGTTTGATGGGGACAGTGTAGAGGGAGCTTTACTCTGTATCTAACCCCGTGCTGTACCTGCCCTGGGAGTGTTTGATGGGGACAGTGTAGAGGGAGCTTTACTCTGTATCTAACCCCGTGCTGTACCTGTCCTGGGAGTGTTTGATGAGGACAGTGTAGAGGGAGCTTTACTCTGTATCTCACCCGTGCTGGACCTGTCCTGGGAGTGTTTGATGGGGACAGTGTGGAGGAGCTTTACTCTGTATCTAACCCCGTGCTGTACCTGTCCTGGGAGTGTTTGATGGGGACAGTGTAGAGGGAGCTTTACTCTGTATCTAACCCCCTGCTGTACCTGTCCTGGGAGTGTTTGATGGGGACAGTGTAGAGGGAGCTTTACTCTGTATCTGACCCCGTGCTGTACCTGTCCTAGGAGTGTTTGATGGGGAGAGTGTAGAGGAAGCTTTGCTCTGTATCTAACCCCGTGCTGGACCTGTCCTGGGAGTGTTTGATGGGGACAGCGTAGAGGGAGCTTTACTCTGTATCTGACCCCGTGCTGCACCTGTCCTCGGAGTGTTTGATGGGGACAGTGTAGAGGGAGCTTTACTCTGTATCTAACCCCGTGCTGTCCCTGTCCTGGGAGAGTTTGATGGAGACAGTGTAGAGGGAGCTTTACTCTGTATCTAACCCCGTGCTGTATCTGTCCTGGGAGTGTTTGATGGAGACAGTGTAGAGGGAGCTTTACTCTGTATCTAACCCCGTGCTGTACCTGTCCTGGGAGTGTTTGATGGGGACAGTGCAGAGGGAGCTTTACTCTGTATCTAACCCCGTGCTGTACCTGTCCTGGGAGTGTTTGATGGGGACAGTGTAGAGGGAGCTTTACTCTGTATCTAACCCCGTGCTGTACCTGCCCTGGGAGTGTTTGATGGGGACAGTGTAGAGGGAGCTTTACTCTGTATCTAACCCCGTGCTGTACCTGCCCTGGGAGTATTTGATGGGGACAGTGTAGAGGGAGCTTTACTCTGTATCTAACCCCGTGCTGTACCTGTCCTGGGAGTGTTTGATGGGGACAGTGTAGAGGGAGCTTTACTCTGTATCTAACCCCGTGCTGTACCTGTCTTGGGAGTGTTTGATGAGAACAGTGTAGAGGGAGCTTTACTCTGTATCTCACCCCGTGCTGTACCTGTCCTGGGAGTGTTTGATGGCGACAGTGTAGAGGGAGCTTTACTCTGTATCTAACCCCGTGTTGTACCTGTCCTGGGAGAGTTTGATGGGGACAGTGTAGAGGGAGCTTTACTCTGTATCTAACCCCATGCTGTACCTGTCCTGGGAGTGTTTGATGGTGAGTGTAGAGGGAGCTTTACTCTGTATCTAACCCCGTGCTGTACCTGTCCTGGGAGTGTTTGATGGGTCAGTGTAGAGGGAGCTTTACTCTGTATCTAACCCCGTGCTGTACCTGTCCTGGGAGTGTTTGATGGGGACAGTGTAGAGGGAAATCTACTCTGTATCTAACCCCGTGCTGTACCTGTCCTGGGAGTGTTTGATGGGGACAGTGTCGAGGGAGCTTTACTCTGTATCTAACCCTGTGCTGTACCTGTCCTGGGAGTGTTTGATGGGGACAGTGTAGAGGGAGCTTTACTCTGTATCTAACCCCGTGCTGGACCTGTCCTGGGAGTGTTTGATGGGGACAGTGCAGAGGGAGCTTTACTCTGTATCTAACCCCGTGCTGTACCTGTCCTGGGAGTGTTTCATGGGGAGAGTGTAGAGGGAGCTTTCCTCTGTATCTAACCCCGTGCTGTACCTGTCCTGGGAGTGTTGATGGGGACAGTGTAGAGGGAGCTTTACTCTGTATCTAACCCCGTGCTGTACCTGTCCTGGGAGTGTTTGATGGGGACAGTGTAGAGGGAGCTTTACTCTGTATCTCACCCCGTGCTGTACCTGTCCTGGGAGTGTTTGATGGGGCGAGTGTAGAGGGAGCTTTACTCTGTATCTAACCCCGTGCTGTACCTGTCCTGGGAGTGTTTGATGGGGACAGTGTCAAGGGAGCTTTACTCTGTATCTAACCCCGTGCTGTACCTGTCCTGGGAGTGATTGATGGGGACAGTGTGGAGGGAGCTTTACTCTGTATCTAACCCCGTGCTGTACCTGTCCTGGGAGTGTTTGATGGGGACAGTGTAGAGGGAGCTTTACTCTGTATCTAACCCCGTGCTGTACCTGTCCTGGGAGTGTTTGATGGGGACATTGTAGAGGGAGCTTTACTCTGTATCTAACCCCGTGCTGGACCTGCCCTGGGAGTGTTTGATGGGGACAGTGTATAGGGAGCTTTACTCTGTATCTAACCCCGTGCTGTACCTGCCCTGGGAGTGTTTGACGGGAACAGTGTAGAGGGAGCTTTACTCTGTATCTAACCCCGTGCTGTACCTGTCCTGGGAGTGTTTGATGGGGACAGTGTAGAGGGAGCTTTACTCTGTATCTCACCCCGTGCTGTACCTGTCCTGGGAGTGTTTGATGGGGACAGTGTAGAGGGAGCTTTACTCTGTATCTAACCCAGTGCTGTACCTGTCCTGGGAGTGTTTGATGGGGACAGAGTAGAGGAGCTTTACTCTGCATCTAACCCCGTGCTGTACCTGTCCTGGGAGTGTTTGATGTGGACAGTGTAGAGGGAGCTTTGCTCTGTATCTAACCCCGTGCTGTACCTGTCCTGGGAGTGCTCAATGGGGACAGTGCAGAGGGAGCTTTACTCTGTATCTAACCCCGTGCTGTACCTGCCCTGGGAGTGTTTGATGGGGACAGTGTAGAGGGAGCTTTACTCTGTATCTAACCCCGTGCTGTACCTGTGCTGGGAGTGTTTGATGGGGACAGTGTAGAGGGAGCTTTACTCTGTATCTAACCCCGTGCTGTACCTGTGCTGGGAGTGTTTGATGGGGACAGTGTAGAGGGAGCTTTACTCTGTATCTAACCCCGTGCTGTACCTGCCCTGGGAGTGTTTGATGGGGACAGTGTAGAGGGAGCTTTACTCTGTATCTAACCCCGTGCTGTACCTGTGCTGGGAGTGTTTGATGGGGACATTGTAGAGGGAGCTTTACTCTGTACCGAACCCCGTGCTGTACCTGTCCTGGGAGTGTTTGATGGGGACAGTGTAGAGGGAGCTTTACTCTGTATCTCACCCCGTGCTGTACCTGTCCTGGGAGTGTTTGATGTGGACAGTGTGGAGGAGCTTTACTCTGTATCTAACCCCGTGCTGTACCTGTCCTGGGAGTGTTTGATGGGGACAGTGTAGAGGGAGCTTTACTCTGTACCGAACCCCGTGCTGTACCTGTCCTGGGAGTGTTTGATGGGGACAGTGTAGATGGAGCTTTACTCTGTATCTAACCCCGTGCTGTACCTGTCCTGGGAGTGTTTGATGGGGACAGTGTAGAGGGAGCTTTACTCTGTATCTAACCCCGTGCTGTACCTGTCCTGGGAGTGATTGATGGGGACAGTGTGGAGGGAGCTTTACTCTGTATCTAACCCCGTGCTGTACCTGTCCTGGGAGTGTTTGATGCGGACAGTGTAGAGGGAGCTTTACTCTGTATCTAACCCCGTGCTGTACCTGTCCTGGGAGTGTTTGATGCGGACATTGTAGAGGGAGCTTTACTCTGTATCTATCCCCGTGCTGTACCTGCCCTGGGAGTGTTTATTGGGGACAGTGTAGAGGGAGCTTTACTCTGTATCTAACCCCGTGCAGTACCTGCCCTGGGAGTGTTTGATGGGGACAGTGTAGAGGGAGCTTTACTCTGTATCTAACCCCGTGCTGTACCTGTCCTGGGAGTGTTTGATGGGGACAGTGTAGAGGGAGCTTTACTCTGTATCTAACCCCGTGCTGTACCTGCCCTGGGAGTGTTTGATGGGGACAGTGTAGAGGGAGCTTTACTCTGTATCTAACCCCGTGCTGTACCTGTCCTGGGAGTGTTTGATGAGGACAGTGTAGAGGGAGCTTTACTCTGTATCTCACCCGTGCTGTACCTGTCCTGGGAGTGTTTGATGGGGACAGTGTGGAGGAGCTTTACTCTGTATCTAACCCCGTGCTGTACCTGTCCTGGGAGTGTTTGATGGGGACAGTGTAGAGGGAGCTTTACTCTGTATCTAACCCCCTGCTGTACCTGTCCTGGGAGTGTTTGATGGGGACAGTGTAGAGGGAGCTTTACTCTGTATCTGACCCCGTGCTGTACCTGTCCTAGGAGTGTTTGATGGGGAGAGTGTAGAGGAAGCTTTGCTCTGTATCTAACCCCGTGCTGGACCTGTCCTGGGAGTGTTTGATGGGGACAGCGTAGAGGGAGCTTTACTCTGTATCTGACCCCGTGCTGCACCTGTCCTAGGAGTGTTTGATGGGGACAGTGTAGAGGGAGCTTTACTCTGTATCTAACCCCGTGCTGTCCCTGTCCTGGGAGAGTTTGATGGAGACAGTGTAGAGGGAGCTTTATTCTGTATCTAACCCCGTGCTGTATCTGTCCTGGGAGTGTTTGATGGAGACAGTGTAGAGGGAGCTTTACTCTGTATCTAACCCCGTGCTGTACCTGTCCTGGGAGTGTTTGATGGGGACAGTGCAGAGGGAGCTTTACTCTGTATCTAACCCCGTGCTGTACCTGTCCTGGGAGTGTTTGATGGGGACAGTGTAGAGGGAGCTTTACTCTGTATCTAACCCCGTGCTGTACCTGCCCTGGGAGTGTTTGATGGGGACAGTGTAGAGGGAGCTTTACTCTGTATCTAACCCCGTGCTGTACCTGCCCTGGGAGTATTTGATGGGGACAGTGTAGAGGGAGCTTTACTCTGTATCTAACCCCGTGCTGTACCTGTCCTGGGAGTGTTTGATGGGGACAGTGTAGAGGGAGCTTTACTCTGTATCTAACCCCGTGCTGTACCTGTCTTGGGAGTGTTTGATGAGAACAGTGTAGAGGGAGCTTTACTCTGTATCTCACCCCGTGCTGTACCTGTCCTGGGAGTGTTTGATAGCGACAGTGTAGAGGGAGCTTTACTCTGTATCTAACCCCGTGTTGTACCTGTCCTGGGAGAGTTTGATGGGGACAGTGTAGAGGGAGCTTTACTCTGTATCTAACCCCGTGCTGTACCTGTCCTGGGAGTGTTTGATGGGGACAGTGTAGAGGGAGCTTTACCCTGTATCTAACCCCGTGCTGTACCTGCCCTGGGAGTGTTTGATGGGGACAGTGTAGAGGGAGCTTTACTCTGTATCTAACCCCATGCTGTACCTGTCCTGGGAGTGTTTGATGGTGAGTGTAGAGGGAGCTTTACTCTGTATCTAACCCCGTGCTGTACCTGTCCTGGGAGTGTTTGATGGGTCAGTGTAGAGGGAGCTTTACTCTGTATCTAACCCCGTGCTGTACCTGTCCTGGGAGTGTTTGATGGGGACAGTGTAGAGGGAAATCTACTCTGTATCTAACCCCGTGCTGTACCTGTCCTGGGAGTGTTTGATGGGGACAGTGTAGAGGGAAATCTACTCTGTATCTCACCCCGTGCTGTACCTGTCCTGGGAGTGTTTGATGGGGACAGTGTAGAGGGAGCTTTACTCTGTATCTCACCCCGTGCTGTACCTGTCCTGGGAGTGTTTGATGGGGACAGTGTCGAGGGAGCTTTACTCTGTATCTAACCCTGTGCTGTACCTGTCCTGGGAGTGTTTGATGGGGACAGTGTAGAGGGAGCTTTACTCTGTATCTAACCCGTGCTGGACCTGTCCTGGGAGTGTTTGATGGGGACAGTGCAGAGGGAGCTTTACTCTGTATCTAACCCCGTGCTGTACCTGTCCTGGGAGTGTTTCATGGGGACAGTGTAGAGGGAGCTTTACTCTGTTATCTAACCCCGTGCTGTACCTGTCCTGGGAGTGTTTGATGGGGACAGTGTAGAGAGAGCTTTACTCTGTATCTAACCCCGTGCTGTACCTGTCCTGGGAGTGTTTGATGGGGACAGTGTCGAGGGAGCTTTACTCTGTATCTAACCCTGTGCTGTACCTGTCCTGGGAGTGTTTGATGGGGACAGTGTCGAGGGAGCTTTACTCTGTATCTCACCCCGTGTTGTACCTGTCCTGGGAGTGTTTGATGGCGACAGTGCAGAGGGAGCTTTACTCTGTATCTAACCCCGTGCTGTACCTGTCCTGGGAGTGTTTGATGGGGACAGTGTAGAGGGTGCTTTACTCTGTATCTAACCCCGTGCTGTACCTGTCCTGGGAGTGTTTGATGGTGAGTGTAGAGGGAGCCTTACTCTGTATCTAACCCAGTGCTGTGCCTGTCCTGGGAGTGTTTGATGGGTCAGTGTAGAGGGAGCTTTACTCTGTATCTAACCCCGTGCTGTACCTGTCCTGGGAGTGTTTGATGGGGACAGTGTAGAGGGAAATCTACTCTGTATCTAACCCCGTGCTGTACCTGTCCTGGGAGTGTTTGATGGGGACAGTGTCGAGGGAGCTTTACTCTGTATCTAACCCTGTGCTGTACCTGTCCTGGGAGTGTTTGATGGGGACAGTGTAGAGGGAGCTTTACTCTGTATCTAACCCCGTGCTGTACCTGTCCTGGGAGTGTTTGATGGGGACAGTGCAGAGGGAGCTTTACTCTGTATCTAACCCCGTGCTATACCTGTCCTGGGAGTGTTTCATGGGGACAGTGTAGAGGGAGCTTTACTCTGTTATCTAACCCCGTGCTGTACCTGTCCTGGGAGTGTTTGATGGGGACAGTGTAGAGGGAGCTTTACTCTGTATCTCACCCCATGCTGTACCTGTCCTGGGAGTGTTTGATGGGGACAGTGTAGAGGGAGCTTTACTCTGTATCTAACCCCGTGCTGTACCTGTCCTGGGAGTGTTTGATGGGGACAGTGCAGAGGGAGCTTTACTCTGTATCTAACCCCGTGCTGTACGTGTCCTGGGAGTGTTTGATGGGGACAGTATAGAGGGAGCTTTACTCTGTATCTAACCCCATGCTGTACCTGTCCTGGGAATGTTTGATGGGGACAGTGTAGAGGGAGCTTTACTCTGTATCTAACCCCGTGCTGTACCTGTCCTGGGAGTGTTTGATGGGGACAGTGTAGAGGGAGCTTTACTCTGTATCTAACCCCGTGCTGTACGTGTCCTGGGAGTGTTTGATGGTGACAGTGTAGAGGGAGCTTTACTCTGTATCTAACCCCGTGCTGTACCTGTCCTGGGAATGTTTGATGGGGACAGTGTAGAGGGAGCTTTACTCTGTATCAAACCCCGTGCTG
This sequence comes from Scyliorhinus torazame, assembly GCF_047496885.1. NCBI lineage: Eukaryota > Metazoa > Chordata > Chondrichthyes > Carcharhiniformes > Scyliorhinidae > Scyliorhinus > Scyliorhinus torazame. Next base: position 4,547,052 of record NC_092730.1, on the reverse strand, counting down.
TACCTGTCCTGGGAGTGTTTGATGGGGACAGTGTAGAGGGAGCTTTACTCTGTATCTCACCCCATGCTGTACCTGTCCTGGGAGTGTTTGATGGGGACAGTGTAGAGGGAGCTTTACTCTGTATCTAACCCCGTGCTGTACCTGTCCTGGGAGTGTTTGATGGGGACAGTGCAGAGGGAGCTTTACTCTGTATCTAACCCCGTGCTGTACGTGTCCTGGGAGTGTTTGATGGGGACAGTATAGAGGGAGCTTTACTCTGTATCTAACCCCATGCTGTACCTGTCCTGGGAATGTTTGATGGGGACAGTGTAGAGGGAGCTTTACTCTGTATCTAACCCCGTGCTGTACCTGTCCTGGGAGTGTTTGATGGGGACAGTGTAGAGGGAGCTTTACTCTGTATCTAACCCCGTGCTGTACGTGTCCTGGGAGTGTTTGATGGTGACAGTGTAGAGGGAGCTTTACTCTGTATCTAACCCCGTGCTGTACCTGTCCTGGGAATGTTTGATGGGTACAGTGTAGAGGGAGCTTTACTCTGTATCTAACCCCGTGCTGTACCTGTCCTGGGAGTGTTTGATGGGGACAGTGTAGAGGGAGCTTTACTCTGTATCTAACCCCGTGCTGTACCTGTCCTGGGAGTGTTTGATGGGGACAGTGTAGAGGGAGCTTTACTCTGTATCTAACCCCGTGCTGTACCTGTCCTGGGAGTGTTTGATGGGGACAGTGTAGAGGGAGCTTCCCGCCTCTGGCAGTTTTACATCAGGTCCTCGCCCCCCACGTAAGTCCCCCCCCTCCTGCCAGGGGTCTGGCAGGATGTCAGCCGTCACCCTCCGAGGGGAATCATTAAAGTAATGATAGAATACCAGTACAGTACTTCCTCCCCACACTCCACATCAAATCGGAAATGTGAGAACGCTGTCGGCATCGCTCCTTCCCGCGCGACCAGGTACCAGGCCCGCTCGTCCCTCATCTCTTCCTCCTTTTCCCGGTCCTTCCAGCCCCACTCGCTCTGCTCGTACCTGAAAGAAGAGTGTGACAGCATTCCGCAGTGCAACGGCCCCCCCCCACCCATTCCGCAGTGCAACGGCCCCCCCCCACCCATTCCGCAGTGCAACGGCCCCCCCCCACCCATTCCGCAGTGCAACGGCCCCCCCCCACCCATTCCGCAGTGCAACGGCCCCCCCCACCCATTCCGCAGTGCAACGGCCCCCCCCCACCCATTCCGCAGTGCAACGGCCCCCCCCCACCCATTCCGCAGTGCAACGGCCCCCCCCCCACCCATTCCGCAGTGCAACGGCCCCCCCCCACCCATTCCGCAGTGCAACGGCCCCCCCCACCCATTCCGCAGTGCAACGGCCCCCCCCCACCCATTCCGCAGTGCAACGCCCCCCCCCCACCCATTCCGCAGTGCAACGGCCCCCCCCACCCATTCCGCAGTGCAACGGCCCCCCCCCACCCATTCCGCAGTGCAACGGCCCCCCCCACCCATTCCGCAGTGCAACGGCCCCCCCCCCCACCCATTCCGCAGTGCAACGGCCCCCCCCCCACCCATTCCGCAGTGCAACGGCCCCCCCCCCCACCCATTCCGCAGTGCAACGGCCCCCCCCCCCCACCCATTCCGCAGTGCAACGGCCCCCCCCCCATCCATTTCCACCCCCAAACTCTGCCTCATCATACCCAGGGTTCCATTCCGCTGCCTCGAATAAACCCCCCTCCGCGTCTCTGCCTGCTCTACTCCCCCGTGGGAGCGAGTCCCACATTCTCCCCACTCCCCGTGGGAGCGAGTCCCACATTCTCCCCACTCCCCGTGGGAGCGAGTCCCACATTCTCCCCGCTCCCCGTGGGAGCGAATCCCACATTCTCCCCGCTCCCCGTGGGAGCGAGTCCCACATTCTCCCCACTCCCTGTGGGAGCGAGTCCCACATTCTCCCCGCTCCCCGTGGGAGCGAGTCCCACATTCTCCCCGCTCCCCGTGGGAGCGAGTCCCACATTCTCCCGACTCCCCGTGGGAGCGAGTCCCACATTCTCCCCACTCCCCGTGAGAGCGAGTCCCACATTCTCCCCACTCCCCGTGGGAGCGAGTCCCACATTCTCCCCACTCCCCGTGAGAGCGAGTCCCACATTCTCCCCACTCACCGTGGGAGCGAGTCCCACATTCTCCCCACCCCCCAAGGGAGCGAGCCCCACATTCTCCCCACTCCCCCTGAGAGCGAGTCCCAAATTCTCCCCACTCCCCGTGGGAGCGAGTCCCACATTCTCCCCCACTCCCCGTGGGAGCGAGTCCCACATTCTCCCCACTCCCTGTGGGAGCGAGTCCCACATTCTCCCCACTCCCCGTGGGAGCGAGTCCCACATTCTCCCCACTCCCCGTGGGAGCGAGTCCCACATTCTCCCCACTCGCCGTGGGAGCGAGTCCCACATTCTCCCCACTCGCCGTGGGAGCGAGTCCCACATTCTCCCCCACTCCCCCGTGGGAGCGAGTCCCACATTCTCCCCGTGAGAGCGAGTCCCACACTCTCCCCACTCCCCGTGGGAGCGAGTCCCACATTCTCCCCACTCCCCCGTGGGAGCGAGTCCCACATTCTCCCCGCTCCCCGTGGGAGCGAGTCCCCACATTCTCCCCACTCCCCGTGGGAGCGAGTCCCACATTCTCCCCACTCCCCGCGGGAGCGAGTCCCACATTCTCCCCACTCCCCGTGGGAGCGAGTCCCACATTCTCCCCACTCCCCGCGGGAGCGAGTCCCACATTCTCCCCACTCCCACGTGGGAGCGAGTCCCACATTCTCCCCATGAGAGCGAGTCCCACACTCTCCCCACTCCCCCGTGGGAGCGAGTCCCACATTCTCCCCGCTCCCCCGTGGGAGCGAGTCCCCCATTCTCCCCACTCCCCGTGGGAGCGAGTCCCACATTCTCCCCCACTCCCCCGTGGGAGCGAGTCCCACATTCTCCCCGCTCCCCCGTGGGAGCGAGTCCCACATTCTCCCCACTCCCCGTGGGAGCGAGTCCCACATTCTCCCCGCTCCCCGTGGGAGCGAGTCCCACATTCTCCCCACTCCCCGTGGGAGCGAGTCCCACATTCTCCCCCACTCCCCGTGGGAGCGAGTCCCACATTCTCCCCACTCCCCGTGGGAGCGAGTCCCACATTCTCCCCACTCCCCGTGGGAGCGAGTCCCACATTCTCCCCACTCCCCGTGGGAGCGAGTCCCACATTCTCCCCCACTCCCCGTGGGAGCGAGTCCCACATTCTCCCCCACTCCCCGTGGGAGCGAGTCCCACATTCTCCCCACTCCCCGTGGGAGCGAGTCCCACATTCTCCCCCACTCCCCGTGGGAGCGAGTCCCACATTCTCCCCACTCCCCGTGGGAGCGAGTCCCACATTCTCCCCACTCCCCGTGGGAGTGAGTCCCACATTCTCCCCACTCCCCGTGGGAGCGAGTCCCACATTCTCCTCACTCCCCGTGGGAGCGAGTCCCACATTCTCCCCACTCCCCGTGGGAGCGAGTCCCACATTCTCCCCACTCCCCGTGGGAGCGAGTCCCACATTCTCCCCGCTCCCCCGTGGGAGCGAGTCCCACATTCTCCCCACTCCCCGTGGGAGCGAGTCCCACATTCTCCCCGCTCCCCGTGGGAGCGAGTCCCACATTCTCCCCCACTCCCCGTGGGAGCGAGTCCCACATTCTCCCCCACTCCCCGTGGGAGCGAGTCCCACATTCTCCCCCACTCCCCGTGGGAGCGAGTCCCACATTCTCCCCACTCCCCGTGGGAGCGAGTCCCACATTCTCCCCACTCCCCGTGGGAGCGAGTCCCACATTCTCCCCCACTCCCCGTGGGAGCGAGTCCCACATTCTCCCCACTCCCCGTGGGAGCGAGTCCCACATTCTCCCCCACTCCCCGTGGGAGCGAGTCCCACATTCTCCCCCACTCCCCGTGGGAGCGAGTCCCACATTCTCCCCACTCCCCGTGGGAGCGAGTCCCACATTCTCCCCACTCCCCGTGGGAGCGAGTCCCACATTCTCCCCACTCCCCATGGGGAGCGAGTCCCACATTCTCCCCACTCCCCATGGGGAGCGAGTCCCACATTCTCCCCACTCCCCGTGGGAGTGAGTCCCACATTCCTCCCCACTCCCCGTGGGAGTGAGTCCCACATTCTCCCCACTCCCCGTGGGAGCGAGTCCCACATTCTCCCCGTGGGAGCGAGTCCCACATTCTCCCCGTGGCAGCGAGTCCCACATTCTCCCCACTCCCCGCGGGAGCAAGTCCCACATTCTCCCCACTCCCCGTGGGAGCGAGTCCCACATTCTCCCCGTGGGAGCGAGTCCCACATTCTCCCCGTGAGAGCGAGTCCCACATTCTCCCCGTGGCAGCGAGTCCCACATTCTCCCCACGGTAGCGAGTCCCACATTCTCCCCACTCCCCGTGGGAGCGAGTCCCACATTCCCCCCACTCCCCGTGGGAGCGAGTCCCACATTCTCCCCACTCCCCGTGGGAGCGAGTCCCACATTCTCCCCACTCCCCATGGGGAGCGAGTCCCACATTCTCCCCACTCCCCATGGGGAGCGAGTCCCACATTCTCCCCACTCCCGTGGGAGTGAGTCCCACATTCTCCCCACTCCCCGTGGGAGTGAGTCCCACATTCTCCCCACTCCCCGTGGGAGCGAGTCCCACATTCTCCCCGTGGCAGCGAGTCCCACATTCTCCCCACTCCCCATGGGGAGCGAGTCCCACATTCTCCCCACTCCCCATGGGGAGCGAGTCCCACATTCTCCCCACTCCCCGTGGGAGTGAGTCCCACATTCTCCCCACTCCCCGTGGGAGTGAGTCCTACATTCTCCCCACTCCCCGTGGGAGCGAGTCCCACATTCTCTCCGTGGGAGCGAGTCCCACATTCTCCCCGTGGCAGCGAGTCCCACATTCTCCCCACTCCCCGCGGGAGCAAGTCCCACCGTGAGAGCGAGTCCCACATTCTCCCCGTGGCAGCGAGTCCCACATTCTCCCCACGGTAGCGAGTCCCACATTCTCCCCACTACCCGTGGGAGCGAGTCCCACATTCCCCCCCACTCCCCGTGGGAGCGAGTCCCACATTCTCCCCACTCCCCGTGGGAGCGAGTGCCACATTCTCCACACTCCCCGTGAGAGCGAGTCCCACATTCTTCCCACTCTCTGTGGGAGCGAGTCCCACATTCTCCCCACTCGCCGTGGGAGCGAGTCCCACATTCTCCCCACTCCCCGTGGGAGCGAGTCCCACATTCACCCCAAACCCCGTGGGAGCGAGTGCCACATTTTCCCTACTCCCCGTGGGAGCGAGTCCCACATTCTCCCCACTCCCCGTGGGAGCGAGTCCCACATTCTCCCCACTCCCGTGGGAGCTAGTCCCACATTCTCCCCACTCCCCGCTGCCTGGGAGGGGGTAGAGGGCGGGTCTGGACCGCGCTGCCTGGGAGGGGGGGGTGAGGGTCTGGAACGCGCTGCCTGGGAGGGGGGGTCGAGGCGGGTCTGGATCACGCCTGCCTGGGAGAGGGGGGTAGAGGCGGGTCTGGGACACGCTGTCTGGGAGGGGGGGTAGAGGCGGGTCTGGGACACGCTGTCTGGGAGGGTGGGGGGTTGGGGGGAAAGAGGCGGGTCTGGAACGTGCTGCCTGGGAGGGTGGGAGAGGGCGGGTCTGGAACGCGCTGCCTGGGAGGGGTGGGAGAGGCGGGTCTGGAACGTGCTGCCTGGGAGGGTGGGAGAGGCGGGTCTGGGACACGCTGCCTGGGAGGGGGGGGGGGAAGAGGCGGGTCTGGAACGCGCTGCCTGGGAGGGGGAAGAGGCGGGTCTGGGACACGCTGCCTGGGAGGGGGGGGGGGGAGAGGCGGGTCTGGAACGCGCTGCCTGGGAGGGGGTGGGGTGAGGGTCTGGAAACGCGCTGCCTGGGAGGGTGGGAGAGGCGGGTCTGGGACACGCTGCCTGGGAGGGGGGGGGGGGAAGAGGCGGGTCTGGAACGCGCTGCCTGGGAGGGGGGAAGAGGCGGGTCTGGGACACGCTGCCTGGGAGGGGGGGGAGAGGCGGGTCTGGAACGCGCTGCCTGGGAGGGGGTGGGGTGAGGGTCTGGAACGCGCTGCCTGGAGGGGTGGGAGAGGCGAGTCTGGAACGCGCTGCCTGGGAGGGTGGGAGAGGCGGGTCTGGGACACGCTGCCTGGGAAGGGGGGGAAGAGGCGGGTCTGGAACGCGCTGCCTGGGAGTGGGGGGGGAGAAGAGGCGGGTCTGGAACGCGCTGCCTGAGAGGGGGGGGGGGGTGAGGGTCTGGAACGCGCTGCCTGGGAGGGGGGGGGGGGGGAGAGGGCGGGTCTGGAACGCGCTGCCTGGGGGGGGGGGGGGGAAGAGGCGGGGTTGGAACGCGCTGCCTGGGAGGGGGGGAGAGGGCGGGTCTGGAACGCGCTGCCTGGGAGGGGGGGGAGAGGCGGGTCTGGAACGCGCTGCCTGGGAGGGGGGGGGGGTTGGTGAGGGGTCTGGACGCGCTGCCTGAGAGGGGGGGGGTGAGGTCTGGAACGCGCTGCCTGGGAGGGGGGGGGGGTGAGGGTCTGGAACGCGCTGTCTGGGAGGGGGGAGAGGTGGGGTCTGGAACGCGCTGCCTGGGGAGGGGGGGGGGGGGGGGAAGAGGCGGGGTCTGGAACGCGCTGCCTGGGAGGGTGGGGAGAGGCGGGGTCTGGACGCGCTGCCTGGAGGGGGGGGGAGAGGCGGGTCTGGAACGCGCTGCCTGGGAGGGGGGGGTGTAGGGTCTGGAACGCGCTGCCTGGGAGGGGGGGGGGAGAGGCGGGGTCTGGGACACGCTGCCTGGAGGGGGGGGGGGGAGAGGTGGGTCTGGAACGCGCTGCCTGGGGGGGGGGGGAAGAGG